>NW_026596034.1:19453603-19519589 GCF_907164565.1 Psammomys obesus
TAAGAAACTAATCAAGAGGGAGGACTCTTGCTAAAATGCTCAATTCCTATCTAGAAAGGCAAAGAGGATGGACATCAGAAGAAGGAGAAAAGAGGAAACAAGTCAGGAGCCTGACACAGAGGACCTCTGAAAAGCTCTGTCCTGCAGACTATCAATGCAGATGCTGAGACTTATGGGCAACCTTTGGGCAGAGTACAGGGAATCTTAGGAAAGAAGTGGGAAATAGTAAGATTTGGAGAGGACAGGAGGTCCACAAGAAGAGCAAGAGAACCAAAAAATTTGAACACAGGGGTCTTCCCAAAGACTCATACTCCAACCAAGTACCATGCATGGAGAAAACCTAAGATGCCTGCACAGATGTAGCCCATGGCAGTTCATTATCCAAGTGGGTTCCATTGTAATAGGAACAGGGACTGTCTCTGACATGACCTGATTGCCCTGCTCTTTAATTACTTCCCCGAGGGGGCAGCAGCATTACCAGGCCACAGAAGATGACAATACAGCCACTCCTGATGAGACCTAATTCACTAGGATCAGAAGGAAGGAAAGGAAGACCTCCCCTATCAGTGGACTTGGGGAGGGGCATGCATGCAGAGGGTGCAGGAAGGGAGGGATTGGGATGGGAGGAGGGAAGGAACCACAGGGGGGATTCAAAGTGAATAAAGTGTAATTAATAAAGAAAAAATTAGTAAAAAAAAAACAGTAAAAAGCATATATCAGAAAAAAAGAAACTCTAGTTATGTAATAGAGTGCAGGGAGTAACATAATAATAGAGAGGATAGGTGCTAAGGTTTAAATAAATGCTGCCCAAAAATCCAAGTATAAAAGCTTAATAATTGCCATATATATGTTTTTTGAAACTATGGACCCTGAAGAAGAGTGAGCTACTATATGTCCTTACATTATTGGGGAAATGCCCTAAAAATATTTACAGCTGTTCCATTCTTTCTCTCTCTCTTTTTTTCCTTCTTTTGCTCTCTCACCTTCTTGAATAGACAGGTCAGCAGTCACTCTTACATGTTGTGCTAAGCTTTCTGAGACCCAAAATATGGGTTCATCTGATTTGGATTTTACCATGTGTACTGTAAGCTAAAAGAAAGCTCTATTTTATAAGGAGCCAGTATCAGGCATTTCATTGCAATAATTTCATAGAGTCTGATTAGAACACTGAGGAAATATTTATCGTCCCTAGAAAGGGAAGGAAAAAATTAAGACTTAATTTAGAGAGTCAAAGAACAGCCAGAGGTATGCCCTACCAAAATGCCATTTATCTGTTTTGCCCAAGATTGATAGAGGATTGCTATTTTGAATGCCCTCTAAGAAAAGCAATTCTATGCCCTTCCACTGAGAGTTAACATCTCTTATTAAGGGAGCAGTTCTGTGTGTGTGTGTGTGTGTGTGTGAGAAAGAGAGAGAGAGAGAGAGAGAAAGAGAGAGATTAAAATCTGTTAACATACCTCCTCAAAGCAATTTCTCTAACATTTATGGGGTATTTCAGGTATTGCCTCAAACTGATATTCATTCAAAGGGACTATATTCTCTCTATATATATTTTGCGTTCCAAACATTATTTACACAAACCTCTTTCCCACCCCACCCCCTTGGACTCTCAGAAGCCAAAGAGATGTCTATTCTCTCCTGATATGTGAGTACTAACGTGGACCTTCCATTCCATAATGAAAGAAGAAGACAAGCTTGACCCTGCCATGTCTGCGATGTGGTGCTGTTTTCCTGTCTACCTCTGGGCTTCTCTTCCTGGAGTTGAGTCACAACACCAAGGCACTATAGGAGATACAATTCATGAAAAATGTCTGCCATGATACTAATACCTTGCCATCCCTTTCTGTTCTCATTTTTACTTTTTCCTCCTCACTTTTATTTTTCCTCCCTTTTTCTCCACCTTCTCCCCTTCTCCACTCATTTCCTGGTACACCTCAGTGATGGTAAGGAGCTCTGCTGCTGCCTTCCGCTCTGTCTTATGGCTCACAGAGATGGTGGCTCTCATTTACAAATGCCAGGCACTTTGGGACACATCCTCATCCTCGTGTTGTGTTTTACTCACCATGCTTATCCCTACTAGATATTGTTTCAGTCACATGTCTGTGCCTGTTGTTGTCATCTGCTCCCTCAAATAAAGCGTGAGGTCTTAATTTCACTCATGGCCTTAGGTAAAATCTTTATACACTGACTCTGGGCTGAGCCACTTGGTCAACATGATATAAAGAAACGAGGCAGTCAAGGCACGAACACCGTCACACTAGGATTTGTGTGAAGACTTTCACTATTGAGATATTTCCTCTTCCAATCAACCACTTTATTTAAATAATCAAGAATCCATGTGCATGAAAATTTAAGACACTAGTTAAGTTCCACACATGTTCTCCTTTGCCAGTCAACACTAACTTGATTCCCATGCCTGAGATATTTTAAAGTAGATTCTTAAGTCCAAATCTAGCTACCTCATCAACAAGACCAAATAGAGTAGATATAATATATCTCCATGAATCTATGTCTCAGTTGACAGAACCCCAAACAAAGAGTGGTGGTTATTCACACAGTCCAAGAACCATAGCACTCCTCACTACTAGTTCTCATATTCCACAGAGCATTGCTCTCCGATCTTCACAAGAATCTGATTTCCTAGACAAACTTGACATTGGAAGTAGCTTGATTTACTGAGTTATTTCATCTTCCTGTCTCCAGGTCAGCTTTGAAAACTGATAAGGATTCATTTATGTCACAAACAGTAAACAGGTATGAAATACGAATAAACTACAGTTTGTGAAAAGCACATAGGAATATGTGGTCAATTTATGAAGAGTTGTTGCATTAATGATAGTACTTTGACTTAACCACTGTTGTCATTTTCTGTCTCTGTGTTCTTGGATGGCTATAGTAGTATAGAAGTAATTCTGGTCAGAAAAATAAAATAACTAAGCATAAATTCAAGTTCTGACTCAGACTCACTTATAATAATGATGAGCACACTAGAAAACCTCATTTAAGATTCCTGAGGCTTTTATTTCCTTATCTGAAAGATATGGGTGGGTGTACTGGGATGCTTTGACTGTGAAATCAGACAAGATGACAAGGTGTTCAACAGAGCATCTCTTTCACCAAAAGTATTTTTTAAATGTTGTACAAATTATTCCTTGAAGAGCTGAGTTTGGCACCCATGTACATGGCTTCCACAAAATGCATGTAGCTAGAGAGCATTTAAAATGTGCATAGTTCAACCTGAAATGAGTTATAAACTTCAATCTCATGCATCATGACTGAGATGCAGCAGAAAAATAACCCTGTGGTCAACATTAAATACTTGATTTATGTTTTGTTATGTGCTGTGCTGTAACATTTTATCTATACCATAGGTAAAATCTTGTAAAAATTAGCACAATTATTCCTTTCACTTTTTAAAAATCTGGTTGCTGGAACATTTTAAATTATGTGATTTCCATTAAGGCTAAGGCATTAATATAGCATAATATAATGTAAGCATTATAGTTCTGTTGGCAGCACCGGGATGAAGATTTCTCCTGTATTTTCGATTACAATTATATGAAAGCTCAAAAACAAAGGATTTGGTAGAGAAAATTGAGTTCTTAACATCCTCGGCATTATGCAAATGAGACTCATGCTGAGAAGGAAGCACTATAAATGTCAATGTCTTTCTGAAGTAAAGCATTAAAGGGTCACAAGTGACAAGAAGCTTCTCCTAAATCTAAGTGACAATGTGGTGTGGAAGGAGCAGTAACCTGGTGAACTTGAGTGAAGTTGGTGGAGAGGAACAAATGTGCTGTGCTCCTCGACCTTTCTGCCCGTCCCACATTGCCACTCACAAACCACATGTCTCAGCATAAAGACAGAAGTTTTGTATCTCCAGTTCTCCATAGAATACAAATGCTAAACATACAGGATTACAGCTACAATTTGTCATGTACTGCTTGAATCTGAAATGCTTCCAAAACTCGTGTGTTGAAGGCTGGATCCCTAGTGCATCATTGTTTTGAGAGCATTTGGGGATATGAATGGATCATGGGGGCTCTGATATTATCAATAGCTTATTCCATCAATTGTTTCACAATCAGATGGCTATAGGCAGGTGACAGAAACTTACAGGTCGGGACCTAGCTGAAGAAAGTGATTCCTAGGAGTCTATACCTTATTCTTTATTCTCAACCCTTTATGCTTCACAGCCACAGTGAGATGAACACTTCTGTTCACCATGACCTCCTCCTGTTGTTCAGTTTCACCACCAGCCTAGTAACCATGTGACTACAAACTGAAATCTTCAAAACCATGAGCCCAAATAAACCTCCCTCTTGAATAGGCATTCCTCAAATACTTTTATAGCTATAGAAAGCCAAGACAAGTACTCTCTGCACACTTCTCCTCTGGTAGATGCTGCCATCACTCCAATCATACAGATGAGGAAACTGTCAAAAAGCTGCAGCCTGCACTCAGAGCCTCATGGATAAAGATTAGAGTGATGGAACTGAATACAATTCATTTAAAGTTCCTTGTCATTTGAACCTTTGACCATTTCCTTACACTGTAAGGAAACTAAGGGAGATGAAGGAACATAAAGCTAAGATCAAAGAAGGATGTGTACTTGTGTTATTGTCATTGTCTCAATAGAATATAATCTTTAAATGATTAAATCCCCCACAAGCCCAAATGAAAAGTCCCAAAATATAAGGACGGACATAAGCCAACTTCGTAAACTCTGATATGTTAATAGAGACCTGGATAGGGACCAGTAAATCAGAGAACAGACATTTACAGCTCATTAAGAATTCTTACTTACTGCTACCATGGCCCCTGCATGTTCGCTACAACAAGATGTGTCCTGGGTCTTCCCGGGTTTCCTTTCCAAGCCACTTTAGATTTCTAGATTTACCATTACAGCCCCAGAATCCAATCACTTCTTTTTTTTCCCTTTCTTTTCTTTTCTTTTTTTTTTTCTTTTTTTTTTTTTATAAAGTGAAGGATAAATGCCCTAAGAATTTTGATATTTTGTAAAGGTTGGTGGGTTTTATTTTGTTTGCTCTTCTACAGAGGCTAGCAGGCACTGGGGATTAAGAGATAGAACAAATACAGAAAGGGAGATTTAAGGAAATCTCTCAGCGGAGATGAGCCTGCAGTCAGAAATAGTCCCTAGGAGTGTCATAGAGGATATAATGGGGACCAGCACACTTGAAGATCTCCATCTGTACACCCTACAATGCAAAGGCCCCTCACAGGGCAACAGTCAAATCTCTGTAACAACCACCACTGGCACCTCGGTAGACGTAACTATTTTGACAAATGTTTTTGTTCGATTTGATGCAGAAATTAAAGTTGGATTAGCACATTTCCTCACATTTGATGTCATGTGACTGGCATCCTCAGTTTTTCTTGGCAGTAAAGCCGGCTGAGCCTTAAAAGGAGTGCTAATACCGGTGGCTCCACTGTTCCCCAAATTGGTGGGCTCCAAATCCCAATCAGCCCTACACAAGAAGGCATGCGCCATGGGGTGCAATCAGTGTCAATTTCTCCTAAGGAAACTAACTTCTGGAAGAGCAATGTGATTTAAATATAAAACCGAGAAAACTGGTGCCTGGATAGTATGGGTATTCTCAGCAACAAGCCAGCACCAGTGTTTTCTTGAGATTAATACTAATCCCATGTATTTATTCAGTTCCCATTCTTACCCGTAAATCTTTTGCTTTCTTTGTTTTAAACACTGTTCACTTTACTGTGCTTGGAACGGCATTTTGGAGAATGCATGCAGGGCCTAGAATTAAATTTTTGAGTGGCCAATGGCCTACCATTTGTTCAGTTTTTGTTGTTAAAATAAACAATATGATGCCTAGATGCTGAAAGAGAAACAGAGTCTCTGTTCAAACCGTGCACAGGAACACCTATCTATGTATACAGCTTAATCAGAGTTTAGTTGTTATTTTCCATATAATTTGCAAGCTAGCCTTCTACAGAAGAAATGTGAATCCAGGCAAGGTATGTTAGTTCTTGGAAACAATGAGTTAGTTGAAAATGAAGGGCTCAGTAAAGCAATGCATCCAGTGGTATACAAATGGATAAGATCCAAGAGTCTAAGATTATGGTAGATCAAAGCACAGACATCTGGTGACCTTTGTTTATTTGTGCAAATCTCTGCCATGTGTTGGCAATTACATTTGTTTTGGAGTGATTTCTTGGAATGTGAATGTAAGTTTTGATGCCTCCTAATGTACTCCTGAAATCCATTTTACATTATTTATTTGAATGCATTAATGAGCTTTGTCTAGTTAATGAGTTTTGCACCACAACGCCCCCGCTCCTCCCCTGTATGTGACTTCGTCTCTATCTTTTACATGCATCCCATCACAGAAAATAGATAGCAGCCACTGATGGATCAAAACTAAGTCCATGTGTCTTCCTTCAGCAACCCGTAGAAGCACGCTGTAAACTGAGTTTGAAATGCATGCTGTGATGTGATACTCTCCGTGGCATCCTCCTTTCATACGATAGGGCTGGACAGAAGCCCAAACTTCAGGAGAGAATATGATTCCTGGAAACACAACTTCTTACTGTCTAACACTTCTTTTTGAAATATTTAAGTTGTGTGAACACATCACAGAAAACATAACACTCTGTGTCATCTTTAAATCACCCTGGGTGGGGATCGTGCCAAGAATCCATCAATTCTGGATGCAGTAGGAATAGCACAGGAAATGTTTTTATTTCAGTCCTGAATTCAAATCCTCTGAAACTGTCTGTGTGCCTTCTCTGCCTCTTATTATAAGACGAAGAAGAAGAAGAAGAAGAAGAAGAAGAAGAAGAAGAAGAAGAAGAGAGAAATAAACTACAGAAAGTCCAGTTTCAGACATTCAGTCAAGGACTTCGTAAGGATCCATGAGCAATCAGTAGTAAGTCTCACGAATTAAGTAGTGGAAGCATCTTACATCTCTTGGTTATAACAGAACAGTACACAACACAGAAACTCGAGGCTCAAATTTAAGTATCTCCTCTTTTGAACTACCTAAGACTAAGTAAAGTTATTTGGCCATCATTAGTCTTACTTTCCACCTTTTATAAAAGGAGATAGTCACAGTTTCCACTTCATCAAGGTTTTTCTAAAGATGGATAGAGATAATCCATGGAAAATGCTGAGCACGGTATGTTCATTTTAGCTGTTGCAATAATGGCTCAGTCTAGAGCCAACATCTGTACCATGATCCTTTTCCTCCTCATGCAGATTTTACTCCTTGGAGTTTTGCTTCTTCATTATTATTATTATTATTATTATTATTATTATTATTATTATTATGTCTATTCTAGTCCCGAAATCTTTTAACAAAAACAATGAACACTTCCCTGTTTCATGTCCTAAAAACAACAACAACAAACAAAATTGAAAACAAACAAACAAACAAAATTTCCCAGGACTTAAGGAGTAATGCTCAAAGCTTTGAAGTTTGTATCCAAATAAAGGCTTCCATAAAGGATTCTAAGTGTGGGCGCCATTCCTTCCTGGGGACATCTACTCTGCTCAGACAATACCTGTGTGTTCACATTGTGCTCCTTTCTTCTGCATGACCCTGCTCTAGACTACTGGCATGTAAGGGTCAGCAAGTCTTATATCAAATGATTTCTGAATAAAGACTGGAGTGTCCGTCTATTTTAGAACTGGAAAGTCCCTAAAGTACCACTTTACAGATGAGAAAACTGAGGTCAATCGTCTTTCCATGGTCACACAGCTATTTATCAGCAAACACTTTGCTGCATTGCTGGCCTGCCTGGAGGGATAGAGCCTCAGAGCAATTAAGAAAAATATTTGTCAGCAATTGGCCACAAACTTGCTGACGAGTGATCTTTGTCCATTTGTGAGAAATGGCACAGAAGGTGTGCACCTAGTAAGAAAAGGAAATGAGGCTTGTTTGGTTGTAGGTACCAGTTACATTTCAGGCTTGCAGTGCAAGGAATGATAGAAAGGGGTGGGGGGTGATTGTAAGAAGGCTTCTGAAATGATTCCTTGCGATCTGATCTATTATTTACCTCAAACACACGGTCTCTCTGTATGGATTTGGTCCTGACTAATGTTCCCAAATACGCTGAGGAGACTGACTGAAGTTGGAGATTCTCTGAGATGTTTGCAGTCAAAATAATGAGGAAACACAAGAACCAACAGTGCATTACTTTGAGGGGAAGTGTGTCTGGTGCTAAGAGCTAAACTGTGATTTTTCTCTAAGATAATAACTCTTTGAGCCATGCTTCATTTATATAGTGCTGTTTAGCTATCTAAAAAATGATCGGGAAAATGAAAACTATCTCTTATACCACAGCTGTGTCTATGTATATATGGGAGAGTGAGGTGGTGCAAGACAAATCTCTGCTTATTCTCTATAAATTTTAGGAGAAAACACTGTGAATTTGAACCATAGTCATAAACGGACATTAATTTGTGTTTTGGTTTTGAAGCTTAAAACTAGTTCTGTCACTATAGTCAAAGATGTCTCCTTTCAAGACCTTTAAGTATCTAGGTTTCCATTACTTATTTTTATCTTATGTACATAAATGTTTTGCCTTCAGATATATCTATGCACAGAGAAGCCAAAAGAGGGCATTAGATCCCCTGGAATTGAAGTAACAGATAGCTGTAAGCTGCTGTATGGGTTCTGGAAACTGAACTTCAGTTTTCTGCAAAAGTAGAACATACTCTAGAAGGCTCTCCCATCTCTCCAGTATTAAATTATGTTGTTGTTGTTTTGTTTAAATATATGGAATATATATATATATATATATATATATATATATATATATATATACACACACACACATATATAAACAGAGTAGAAACTGCTGATATTTTCTAGCTTCCCAGGCAGCCTCACTTAAATGTGGCTCGTCTTATTGCTCCATGGTCTAGATTGATGTTGGTGGTTATCAGATATAAAGTAATACATAGGGAATGAAATTCAAGGCTCCGAAAGCCCTAACCTGGGCAGCTTAGTATCAAATGCGTTAGTTTCAGATGAAGAATTATATTCATTTTCTTTTAAAATCCCCCATGTGGTTCAATCACTTATCCCATTAGATGCACCATGGAGGCTTCAGTTGCTAAAAAGGTGGCAGAGTTCAAAAGTGAATTAGAAAAAATCATACGGGAATAGTATGGAGCAAATTCCAGTAGGCAGTTTCACTGTTTGTCCTGCCACTCAGCCTCATGAACTGGAAACTGTCAGCTTTTTTGGGCCAAAATAGACGTTGTCAAACCATCAAGAGGCATGCAGACTGCTCTGCCTGGAAGCTGAGGTCTGATTTGATTTACTTGTCCATTTTCATGGTGGTTCACTTTGATATTTTCATTCCATGCCACAGAATCCCTATGTATTGTATCAGGGTTTTTGCAGTCACTTACAAGGCTCAAATCTATGGACCATTTTGTTTACATAATTTCCCCATCCTATGCTAGAAACAATTTCCTATACAATGGGCAGTCTGTTAGACTGCTTTCTTTAGGAGCCCCTTGAAATAAAACCTTTTCCACTGAGCTATATCAGGAGATTCTGCTAAATTCTTAATATTTAGTGCTGCCTACCTCAGCAATGCTTAACCAAAATCAAGCAAATGTTTAACAAAGCTTCTTTCTGTTCTGCTCTATACATCCTGTCTAGCCTTCAAGCAGGACAAAAGCCAAATGCCTCACAAGAGTCTTGCAAGAAACATGGAGAAATTGAGCATTTGGAGTTGCTCAATTGAAAGCAATTAAACCAAGCTCATAAACTTCAGCTAGTCCAGTTCCTGAAGGAACGCTAGAGAGATAGGTTTGGGGAACCACCAGGAATCTCAGGAGAGTGGAGAATTGGACTATGGACCAGACATTGCCATAGAATCAAAAGGGTGGAGGCACCATGGCTACCCTCTCCACTAATGGGAGGTTACCACAACAGAAGCACGACCTCTTCTGGATCTTTAATATTATGTGGGAAATGATACTTCATCCTCAATATCAATAGCTGTCCTCTTACCCCTTAGTCCCCTTCATTCTCCCCCTCTTCCATTTCCTAGTCGTTTTCTTCTCTCTACCTCTCTTTCTCTGTACTTATACACGTAAAATATATTGAACACAAATTTAAAACTCTGAGAACTTGGGGTTGAGTTGTTGCTTTGGCTTCCATGGAAACTGGTAGAAGCATATTCTCTTCCTTTAAGACTCTTAGCAGAAGGAAGTGTCTTTTATAGGAACTTTTACAGGAGTTTATTCTCCAAGCACTGAGAAGTGATTCTGTGACTAAATACAAGATCAAGCAGACAAAGCAGTAAATGTGAACCATGAGTAATGAGTTCCAGACAGAAGATATTCTTCTGGGACACTGGGTCGCTCAAATTGAAGTCTTGCATGATTTAACATGACTCCAGACATGCTTGCATCTGTGTATCTTAATTTTGTCCCTTTAGTCTGTTTTTGCCAAGAGATGTTGATAAACCAACATAAATCTGAAATTGAGGGAGATGACAGATATTCTGAATAACAGAATAATGATTTGAGTTTTAAAATATTTGGTGTACCAATTCAATGGAGAACATGTAGCCATATGGAATGCAAAGGTGATTGGAATGATGTTTTGCTGTTCGATATGAACATTGCATAAAGGATTTTTATATGTCAATATAACTTTATATCAGAACCACCTTATGAGGTAGATCACTACATGGTAGGGAAACCGAAAAGTGAAACCATAAAAAAAGAAAAAAGAAAGAAAGAAAAGAAAGAAAGAAAGAAAGAAAGAAAGAAAGAAAGAAAGAAAGAGGGAGAGAGAGACTTGCACAACTGATAGATCTCAGGGCCAGGATTTAAAGTCAGGCAGCCTGGTTTTAGAGTCTACACTATGCAGAGGTGCCTTAGCATGTCTTACATGCGCAGGAACAGGTGGGGAAATGTGACTTAACAGCAGCACATAAGGAAAAACAAATAAACAAACAAAGCGTGGAGCGTAAGTCCTCTGGGTGATGTGGCTGGCAATAAAAACTAATGTAATGTAGCCTCCGGCTGCAATAAAAGAAGTGTATAGAAGGGAGTTGATAATCTACAGTCTAGCTGCTTAGATCTCAGTCTACAATCCTTTTCTGTGAAGAGGTTTGGAGGGAAAAAAAATGAATGGGCTATGTAATCTGAACATGTAGGGAATGGAAAAAATCCTGAAACATAAATAACGAAGAGTCATAGTGTGGCATAAGAATTACTATTATTCTACATGACACTAAGATCAAAAAGCATGAACTTCAATGAGTCTAAGTGTGGCTCAGCCTAAGGAAGCATTTCTAGCAGTGGTATATGTCAATGGTATTCTTAAAAGATCAATACATCAGGAGGGGAACCACAATACCTCTAGGCTGTGATGGTAAAAACAGGACCACCTACCACAGTATTTTAGTCTAGATAACCTCTAGGTCTCTAACACCCAGGAGCTGGATTCGATCATACCTTCTAAATGCCATCTTTGCTCACTGAGCTGGAAGTGCCTTGTCATTCTCTCAGCCCAACATACTAATGTCTCCTTTTACATCACTGACTGCTATAACCTCAGGTTTCATAGAGGAGACTGAGTACTTTCTGCACTATACATAATTTCAACTCATTGAGAAAACACTCTTGAGATTTTTCCACAACTGTATGTTTAACTCACAGACTTTGATGACAAAGTAATTCGTCCAAGACAACTCCTTACAGAGGTAAATTAAGGCTATCACCATAGTTTGGATCTTGACTCTCCACAAAACACACGTGTGAAAGACTTTCCTTGATATGGTGCTATCGAGAAACAAAGGAAACTTCAATGGGTGGGACCTAATGGGAGATCTTCAAATATGGGGTGTACCTTTGAAGGGAACCCTTTTCTTCCTCTTAATTTTTGCTTAATAATGAAGTAAGAGATTTGTCCTCATGATTAACTTCTACCATCATGGGCAGCTTGTCATAGGTCAAGCCAAAAGAACCAGTCCATCACAGACTGATTTAAACTGGGAGCCCAAATAAGTTCTCTCCTCATAAAAAAAAAAAAAAAAAAAAAAAAATTACCATAATACAGTGTGTTAGTCATAGGAAGCTGAGTAACAGTCTCAGTTTATTTATCTTCAATGGAACCAAGGAAAGGAAAACCATGGGAAAATCACTACACAACCGGAAAGAGCTAAAAGCTGAGACCAAAATGCCAGAACCAAGTGCAAAGCACTATCAAATAGCATAGCAAATTGACTATAGACTCCCATGTAAGAGTCATGTAAAATCTCACGGTTTAACTGGCTAAGAATGTGACAAGCTGCTTCTTTACACAGCCATGAATTAAACAATGTTTTAAAAACACAAGATCAAAAGTACATTTAATAAAATTATTTTGAAATTTAACACACACAGTGTGTGAATGAGGGCTTGTCCAAATGCACTTGACTTTTGCTTACAGATAGTGCAAAGAGATTGCATTAAAAGCAAAGACAGCCACTTCATTGTCAGTAGGTGATACTACTATCTGGTCCAGAATTCCCTGTGCATGCCCCAGGAGTTGATCTCTGCAAGAAAGCTGGCCGGAATACTGGATGATTTGAGTAATGACTTCATATATATGATTTCTGAGAGTTCTATTTGATAAAACCAAGTCCTCAACCCTCATTATAAGAAGGAACCCACATATTCAGCCTCAGTGGTCACAATGCAGCAGAAAGGATCACTGAGCATGCCCTTTTGTCAAATTTCAGGAGGCAGTTGAGAAATGAGCATGGTGGAAAATCTGAAAGCCATATCTCAACAGTTTGGTTAGACTGAATGATAGGAACATCCCAACATGGTAGCCAAGCTTTGGTGCCTGGATATGGATCCCAACGTTGTTTTTCCCTGCTGTAGAAAACCAGACATTAATGTTTTCACTCCTTGTGATGCTGACCATACTCTCCCAGTGTGCTTATGGGTAGGAAATCTGAAATTGCATAAAATCCTTTTAGCATAACGCTACACTGGCTTAACGCTCAATAAATTCTAGAGTGCCACAGTTATGGAAAAGCAATTTCTAATATCTGTAGGATTATCAGGAAAGATGAAAAATATGCTGGGACACAAAGTTTAAGTTCTGGAAGGAAGTTGCTCAAGGAGGCATTTCAGCCACCCCTTCAATAGACAGAGCATTGTAATGAACAAAGCTAAGGAATCCCAGCTTCCTGAGAGGTGGTTAACAGGCTGCCATCCATTGAGGCATTTAAAATGCTTGTAGGATCATTGACAAGAAGAAACCCTGCTGAGAAGGGATTAAACCAGAAGCTCTTGGAAGTTCCTTTTTAGATTTGGGACTGTGCAGAGCGCTAAAGTCACCACGTGATTAACTCATATTTTCTGCCATATACGTTGCCCCTGGTTGCTAGGGAGGCCCAGGCGTGTGACACACATCTCACATAGTAGGAAACTGCTGAGCACTGGTACTCAGAGTAGGTTTCCAAACTCAACCTCAAGGGTCTTTAGTTTCCCTGAGAGCTATCTCCCTCCCTCTCTGGTAAATAGTTGTTTATCCCTGCTCCCATAGAAGTTGTGCAGAATGACAGAAAGATGCCGTCAGCATGTGGCACATAGTAGGACCTCAATAAGTTGGCTTTATCTGTAACCTCAGCCACCAGCACATATTCTTGGTCACTGGCAGGAAATGTCAGCAGAGAATACTGGCCTGGGGCAAGAACAGATGCCTCTAGTAGGATGTGGATGGAAAACAGCAGGGCAGCATGGAGGGCCCAGGCTGGCTGAGGTATAGGGTATGAAAATGGCTGGGAAGCCAGTAAGGTTGCAAAGAGAGTGAAGCTCCTGGGATTTTTTAAGTAGAAATCAAGTCCCTGTGTTTTCGTCTGGGCTCATAAAAGACAGAATCATAAAAGACGACATTCTTTGTAGGGCACAAACTCTGTCAGTTGCCTTCTCTTTGGGAGTTAAAATTGTCACTGGTAAAAGCCCTTGAAATCCTAAACTACATTTACCTGAAAAACAAACAGGAACAGTCTTGAAATTGAGACGATTTATCAAGAGACTAATTATCTTTTAAGCTAGTCTGGAATAGTAATGAGCCGTTTTTACACGAAAGCAGACCCCTGATGGATATTGCCACATCACATGCTCCGGCACCTTTCCCAGGAAGACGTTCCTTCAGGGTAACTTCCCACAGCAACCCATATGTGAAGTGAACAGTGGGAACAAAACTTGCACGGGTACAAAGGAGGCAGGCCCTTTTCAAAAGCCGTAACTATCTCTAAAATCTCCACGGCCTCCTGAATATTCTAAAAGGAAGAAGGATGGAGTGCTTAAATACACGAAATCATTCAAAACAGGCGGGCGCTAACGAACACTCCATCACTTACTGAGAGATGCCCCAATCTAGAGCAAAGATTTACATCTAATCACTGAAAAGAGGAGCTGCTGGCTGTCATCGTTAGTCTGTGAAACTGAGTCCCAGTTCTGAGTGTGAGGAAAGAGCTGTGTGTGCACAAGCATGCCCATGCGTGACCGCGAGCACAGGACACACGTGCGGATGCCGGTGGGGCCTGCAGACAACTTTAGATAGCTCAGGTGTCATCTACCCGGTTTTGTGAGAAAGGATCTCTCACCGAACCCAGAGCTCACTAATAAGATAGGCTGGCTGACCAGTAAGCCCCAGGGATTTGCCCATTTCTTCCTTCTTGGTACTGGGATTACAAGTCCATGCCACCGGCTTTTAAAATGTGTTCTAGTGATTGAACTCAGGTCCTTGTCTTTACTCAGCAAGCGCTTTAAGTGACTGAAGTGTCTCCTCACCCCGAGCTCTATTTTTGCAGCCAGTAGTTTCAGTGTTCAGTGGGGCTCGCTAGGCATTGGCTCAACTTGGTTTTCCCTTTGTAACAATCCCAGGACACAGAGCTGCGCTGCCACGAGATCTGCTTTTCTAAAAGAGGCATCGGAGTCTTTGCCTGGTTTGTTGGTTAATTTTCAGCAGATATCCATCTACAAGTGCAGGACACTTAAAGTTCTGAACAGATGTGACTGGGAGTATGATCAGCCAAGCAGTGTGCTCTCCGTGAAAGACATACACGATGACTTAAAACAACAACAACAACAAAAAATCATTGAGTAACCAAAATAATAATATTGAATGCAAGATTTTAAAGTCAAAATTAATTGGAAAGGGCCCGGAGAGATGGTGCGGTGGTTAACAGCCCTTGCTGCTCTTACGGAGAACCTGGGTTCAGTTTCCAGCACCCACATGGGCACTCACAGCTCTCTGTAACTCCAATTCCAGATGACCCCATGGTTTCTTCCATCTTCCATGTGCACCAGGCACACACATGGTCTACATGCTTACATGCAGAGAACGTATTAATAGACATAAAATAAATGAAAAAATACTTTTAAAAGATTATTGGAAATAAATCCGTGATGAATAAAAACCAACATTTTCAATAAGGGTAGGTTTAACACTGCAAATTCATGCCTAAACTCAGCTTCCTCATCCTCATCCTAGGCATGCTACTGAACAAGGTTACCACCATGTTTAAAAAGCCAGACCAAGCTTCAGTGGTGATAAAAACCAGCCTAACTGTTCCACAATATGCCCATGGGTAAACTTTTTCCCAAAGACCGAGTTCCCAAGGTTTGGTCATCAGTTCTAGCTGAACTAAGGTTATTCATATATAGAAGGATAATCTAACATTGATAGCCAGGCCACTATTCAAGTTCTCACTTCACTGGTAGACCCTAAGGAGGGCTGGAAAGAGATCTCTACTACTACTCAGCTTTCTCTGACACACAGGTCACCATTATATTAAGGGTTACAATGGGCCCAAAGTCATTCCTTACAAAAGAACTGTACAGTGAGAGGTGAGTTTAATATGTAAAAGTTACTCCAGAAGAATGGACCAGATCAGGAAGTAGAGGATTTCATCCATTCTGCAATAGCAGAGAGAATCTGATAAGAAAGCAGTGTTCATTCACAAACACTCTTCAAGGAGTACACAATTACAGAAGACACAGAGTAATTCTCTGTTTGCTGCTCATGATTGCCAATCGAGTTATTTGGAGAAACTACGGGCTCTGCACCCAAAATGTTCTACCTGGGGACCTTGGGAGATAGACAAAAATAAGAGAGAGCATTATAGAGATTTGTGATTGGCATGTCATGAGAAACAGACCATCTGTCTCTCTCATACTCTCTCTCTCTGTTTTCTTCCCCTTCTCCTTCTCTTTTGCCTCAGATTTCTTTCCTATCTAACATCCGAAGATACCAGATTCTCTGCCTGAGCTGAAACCTTGAACTGACAGGCTATGAGAACAACACTTTCTCTCCGAAAGTATTCCAGATCTCTCTTCCAGCCAAATCAAATGACAATGAAATTTTGTCTACAGTTCTAAGGTGCATTATTCACAAGCCCTTGGAATGTAAAATTGCCTTTTTAAAAAAGTTAAATCGACTATCTGGTAGTGAACGAGCACAGTCTACAAAACACTTTATCTTTTTTTTTTCCACTGAGTGACTTAATAGTCCCTCCCATAATCCAATTACATTGATTCCTTCTCTATCAAATGTCCACAAATTCCAACACAGTTCGGAGTTGCAAAGAACGCTACTGCTGAAACAACAGGGAGGCAGCTCTATTCAGTTTTTTTTTTTTAATACAGAAATATCCACTTAAAACAGTACTTATTTTTAATAGAGCTTTCCTCTTAATTATGACATAGCATTAGTTCTTTCAGTTCTTCTGAACTTTCATAATGACGCCATCAAACAGTAACAGATATAAATTTCTATAACCTGAATTATGCAATTTAATCATAAAACAAAATTTTCCTATCCCTGAAGAAAGAAAAAACCTCCATGATTAAACTCCAGTGATCAGGGACTAAACTCAAATTAAATTTTAATCTGTGTTAAAGTTAGGTTTTAAACAGTAGCATCAGGAATGATTTAAGAGTAATAATAAAACATTTACTGCTATATTAAAAGTCCACACTCAAAGTGTTTACCAAAAATTAAACTGTAGTTCTTTTTAATATTTTTGCAAATTGCAACTGTCTTGCAGATGTCTTTAAAACCTCTTGAAAGAAGAGGTAATGTCAATGCAGAAGTATCTGAAAGACTCCCTTCCCCCACCTCCAATTCATTCCATCTCTTTCCCGGAATCAAAACGCTCTTCTTGACATTTTGTTTGCCAAACAAACAAAAACACTATCATCCATCCATCCGTTGTCCGTCTATCCGTCAGTCCGTCCGTCGGTCCTTCCATCCATCTGGCAGATGGCTGCCTCAATGGGAGCTAACCTTATTTAAGTCTCTGCCCACTCCCTACTCCGGCTTTGATTTAAGACAATCTCAAGTTACAAAATTTCCCAACTTTCTAGCAAAGTCCAGAGTGAGAAAAACAGACTGCCGGTGACAGGTCCTGGCACTAGGAAGATGCTCATGCACACAATCTACCGGAGCACGAGCCTGAGCCAGAGACAAATCTGTCCTCTCTGCAGAGGTGCAGACAAGGCTAGAAACAAAACTGCTTTTCATGGCGCCCTCAAAAGCAGAGGGGCCCCGAGTAAAAAGTTGGAGAAGGTCACCATTGCCCTCTAGTGGCCAAAAGTGCAATCTTCTGCATAAGAGTCCATTTCCAGAAATGCACATGGCTCTCAATGTCAGAGTAAAATAAAAGCAGAAAGATGCTTAGTTATCCTCCTCCACTGTTTTCTTTAGACCTTCCTGCTCAGAAAGAAAACTGTAGGTGACCGTAACAGTAATCCTGATGCACCAGATGGGGAAGTCACAAAGTGTCCAACTTTCTCCTACTTTTCTTCTTTTTTTCCCTCCAACAAACCTGTGGATTTTGTTCCTTTTTGTTTCCATTAAAATTTAACATTCAATTTTATATAGGTTAGATTTCTTTATATATTTCTTGAGCACCAACTTTCAAGTGGAAATGTTAATCGTTTCAAATTCAAAATAAAGGACAAGAACTCTTGACAGATTTGCCAACTTCTGGTGATGTGATGACCAATTTGGTAAAGAAGAAATTCATTGAAAATATGTTTTGGTGCATTAAAAATCACAGAGTAGTGAACATATAAAGTGAATGTATATTTCTAAGGAAGTGCTTAGAAATTCATAGCAATTATGTGGACTTGATTGTGCAAGAAAAATGTTCACTATCTTATCTCAATTCCACATTCCACGGGGTGTATTTTGTTATTAGTAGTGTGTGTGTGTGTGTGTGTGTGTGTGTGTGTGTGTGTGCAAGTGTGCCTATAGTCAAAGCAAAAAATAAAAGTCAATTTTGAAAATAAGCTCAAATAAACACAGCATACGTTTTGAACTTCCAACATAAAAACACTGGAAATGAAGACCAAAATTCGTAAGTTTTTAGGTTGTTTAGGTGGTTCTGAAAAACAGATTTACATATAATAGATCAAAGTTTAAGCCAACTGTCTGCTTTCTAAGTTAATGACATCCATAGGAAAGGTTTCAAGACACACAAAGCTCGTGGGAGTGTAGTTTTTACCATCATAAATCAAGCCATAAAGTCAATGTCATGGTGATTCCTATATGAGGATTTCCAAACCTGAATCCTGACAAAGTATCCTTGTAATTCTATTCAAAAATGAAAGAAAAAAATATGAATTATGAAGACATGTGCATTAAAGGGCCATGAAATTGATCCATATTTCCCCAAATGATGACATAGCTCTCCCCCTCTGCACCCTCCTCTCACATAGGAGCATTCTGAAGCCACCACAGTAAATGGGAAGATATGAGTTCTGTGCCATAAAAAAGGAAAAAAAAATAGAGCTGTAACTTTTTTCCAAATTAACAAAAGATTGCATCTTAATTGAAAATAGAATTTAAGTTTCTAGTAATTTGCTGTGGAGCACTGATAAGTGTTCTGAGCATAATGGAAGTTCTGGAGTGTTATCAAGATAGCCCAGTGCTTCCACAAGAACTATTTTTAAACGCTTCTTCCCTCCTTCTACTCTTCCTCCTCCTTCTCCTTCTTCTTTGCAATAAACCCACTTTGAGCATAAGTCCAAGTCCAACCTCACCAGATTATAATTGTTCATTCTCCTACCCAGAGAGGTGGAGATGATTCTCCCTCTCTCTGCCTCTCTCTCTCTTTCTTACACACACACACACACACACACACACACACACACACACACACACACACCATATAACATCCTGACAAGTATATACAGTTTTTGAACTAATAATTAAAATAATTTCAGTAACTGATGGTTATTAATAAAGGTAAAGTAGAGATACCAAGTACTTAAGATGCCTGATCTCAGAAAGCAAGATGCAAAGCTCATTTCCACACAGCAAAGTTTCCTGGCCTTTGGATGCCTCTGCCTGGTCTCTACTGAGCACAGCTCACATTCCTTTGCACTAGGCAGGATAAATGTTTTGCACAGCGGGTTCGAATTCCAGAGTTTAACTAGCCAACCCTAAAACTCAAGAGCCAGAGATTGTTTAAGAAACTTAACATGCCTGTGGCTTCAGGGTCCCTTTGGTATTACCCACAGCTATGCTCCTTTGTTTTGCAACTTTTATCCCTTTGTTCTACTAGAAGAAGACCAACTTGTCAGGATAGAGCATCCCTTTCTAAGTTCGGGGACTCCTGTCTCTGGTACATAGGAAAAAACAATTCCAACATTATTGAAATGAAGGTCAGTCCCTTCTCTGTTTCCTCTGCTGGCCTTAAAGGCGCTCTCTCACTCAGCTCAGCCTTGCGAATATGTTGATGCGGTGAGAAGGGATATCCTCGGTCCTGAGAACACGTCTGCATGCTGGTCCCCTGGAAAACCCAGACACCCCACAAAACCCTTGATGTGAGCTGCCAGCCCTAGCGATAAGGAAATTGATCTCTCAGCTCGCCAGATTAATTATCACTGCTCTTTGTGATTAAGCAAAAAACTTACTGCTTCTTCGTACACAGATAAGAACGATCAGAATAAAGTAGGAAAAGATTTGGGAGCCATCATAAAAGATTTCTTGAAGAAGAAAAGGAAGGGGAGACTTTAGACAAATCTCTACCCTCCTGCAGTACGAGGCTTTCATTAACAAGCCCACTCCCAGCCCTCAGGGACGACCCTTCGTCGTGCAGAAATGGAACTGTTAAATAATTAGAAGATGCGATTTCTCCATAGCAGTGCGATAGCCCGTGAAATTCCTGCTATTATTAGCAAAAGCAACAGGGCTTTTTCGACCATCTAGGGAACCTTTCATTCGGGGAAGGTAGAGTGCGGAGCCCTGGAGAAATTCTGGCCTTGGCAAGAAAGAGAGAGCTGCAAGCTGGACCCGCGGTCTCCTGGGTCTCACTTTCTCCAGGGACAGGCGAGGCTGGGTTGGAGCGAGAGGGAAGGATGCTCCAGCCGCCACCCCTTTTCTGCCACTCCTGGCTGTTCCTACACAGCGGCGCGGAGGCCAACCGAAGGGAGGGAGGCCGGGCTTGCGGAGGAAGAAGAGCAGGCTTGGAGCGCTCCGGGAACAAGCGCAGGCTTTCGGGGAAGGTTTGATTCTCAAAGTTAACAGTGACCCTGGAAAGCTTCCTCTGGCGCAAGCCTGAGGCCAGCCCGAGCCTGAGCGGTTCTGAGTTGGTCTGAGCGGCTCGCGGACCATCCCCTGCTCGTCTAGGAGGTTCGTAAGGGTGAAAGGAGCCCCAGAAGAGACTCTGGCTGGAATTTGGAAACCTAGTGCGCACCGCAGCCGCCGGCCTCGGAGCCGCAATCGACAGACCCCGACCCAAGCTATCAAAGTGCGGCCAGTCGCGGCACCTCCCGGACGCCTGCTTTCTTCTGGGCTTTCCCCTCACTCTCTACACGGGAATTGAGTCCTGGGGAGCAATCAGTGGAGGTACTGGAAGACCCCCTAGGAGCCCCGCAGAGAGCAATCTCGCCTGGGGACCAAACGCAGCCCCGGCAGGCGAGCACCACACAGGGGTCGACTTTCCCTAGAGACGTGCCGGGAGCGGTCTGGTCTGCGCGTCCAGAGCTCAGCTCTGCAGTTCCTTGCCCCAACCCAAAGCAAACCCCCTGTGCTGAAGCCTTGGTGCAACAACCCCCCCCGGGGGGGGGGGGACAGGACATCAAAGAGCAAAGGAGCGCACATCTGGTGCCTCAACCCCCTGCTTTGCCTGCGCCCACAGCTGGCTGCCTTCTCTTTTTTTCTGATTTTTAAAACAAATATTCTTTAACCCCCCGCCCCAAACACACACACAAAAGCCCTCCCGCTTTACGTGATCTCCAGCAACCCCTCGGGCACCCGGTCAACAGACAGTCTCCTCCAGAAGCAATTCTTTCCCCTTTTCTGCCTACTCCGAGAAGCCCCATCTAGACGGGCAGAGCGCCTCACCTGGGGGCCTTGCGGGTGGACGAGACCTCCAAGCCGGCGGTCCCTGGCACTGGGCGAGCGCAGCGGTGTCAGCCCGGGCCCCGGTCCGAGTCCCATTCACAAGTCGGCGGCGGCTGCGAGCTGCCCCCGCGGCATCTGCTCCTCGGCCCGCGACGCTTCCCTCAGCTGGCGGCAGCCGCGGAATGAGCCGCGGAGCGCGCTAGTGGCAGGAATGAGAAACCGGGGGGGAGGTGGCGGGCAGGCGGGCGGGTAGGGGGGAGGAGGAGGGAGGCCGCCGCTGGGAGGGAAGGGGGGCGGAGAGGAATCGGAGCTGCTAGACGCGGAGAATTGGGCCTGGAGGAGGCGACGGATGCCTACCCTGTCCGCGCCCCTCCCCCCGGGGGCCCCGCGAGGTGCCAAAGCCAGAAATAGGTGGCCGCCCCTCCTGCCCCGGGTCGCAGAGCTTCGTCTCCTGTGGGGGGCTCAGACAGAGTCTGGAGCGACTGAAGTTGGGCTCCAGGGATGCACAGCCAATCAGGAAGGGCGACGGAGGGAAGCAGGAGAGGGCTTGGGAGCCCCCATTTTTCTCTTTTGCTGAAATCCGCTCCAGCTGGACAAGCTAGGGCCTCGACTGGCCGGCTGGCAGGAGGGTGGATTGGATGGGAGGCTTCGCCCAAGTACTCGGAGTTGGGGAGCGCATTTTGTTCTTTATCAATGGGCACTTTACCCTCTGGAAATCCCTCCCGGTTGACCACTCCTGCCCAGCACCCTTCCCAGCGAGCCTTCAGCACCCCAACACCTATTGCGAAATCCTCTCTTAAGGAGAGAGCGGTGAAGACACTAGAAAGGGGCGTTAGGACTTGGGAAGAACTCACTCTTTTTTCCTAAATTTCTTCTACCCTACATGCAAAGCCTTCCTTAGGGTCAGCCCCGCCTGGGGTGTTCCCTGGTTTCTGCTCCAGCCGAGTAAAATCAACACCCCCATCTGGTAGTTTCACTTGTTGCCTACCGGAACGGACACCACAGAGCCCCCCCAACCCCAAGGCCTCCAGAGAGAATGCCATTCGGCCAGACGATGGGCCTAACTGAAGAACTAGCTGCACCCTGACTCAGCTTCCTGTTTGTCTTCTCCCACAAGGACCCACGATTGCAAGGGATACCCTAACCTGCTACCCGTCCACTCTAAGGTGCCTGGGCAGAAGGGTTGGCGCTTCGGGGCGGGCGGCATGCCAGGGACTGGGCTGGTACCTGGTACCAGGTGCTCTTGGTACCAGGTAGCAGTGTAGGGACCCGCACTGTGAGTGGGGGAACTAAGGCTCCTTGCCTCAATGGGGATCTCGTGCTAGGACAAACTACCAGTCTGGAAGGTGGGGGAAAGAGTTTCCAGTGGGTGAAGAATGAGGAGGATCGCTGTGGCTTGGGTACGGCGACCCCAGTAAAAGAACAATAAAAAGACAAGGGGAAAACTGGGTGATGCAGCAAAAGCAAGAAAGACCGAGGGGGGAGTTTAATGGGAAAAGGTTAAAAAGAGGCCGCTGAAGGAAGAGAACGCCAGGACCCAAAGCGCTTGGGAACGGCCCTGGAGAACAGATGGTGGCTGAACCCCAGCACCAAAGCAGTTATCCACCCGCCCCGGGGACCTGGAACTCTCACAATTTCTTTGGTTCCCCTTGGGCTCCAGGCAGTATGATCAGAAACTAAGGCGCAGACACGACGGCAGGAATATCTGCTCTGTGTCTGCGTTTTAGGTAGCATCTCCGTGTCCCTGTGACACTGGGTGCCGCCCCCCCCCCCCCCCGAACCCCCCCCGCCAGCCCCCAGTCACCATCCTGCTGGAAAAGGAAGAGCCTGTCATTCCGTGTGGACGTGGCCTTTAAACTGCCCACTCTTCTTCTGGGAAAAGGGGGCGCTAAGCTTTCAGCTACCCACTTCGCTTATCCCTCCGCGCCCGCTTCCCTCACTCCCGACCATGCCCAAAGTGCCAGGCCTCCCACCGCACAACACGCGCTGCCGCGCAGCAGCTGCTGAGCTCTGGGCTGTCAAGTACTTCTCTGGAGAGTGTGAGTTCTCTGCCTGCGGCTCCTGCAGCAGGGACCTAAGCCCCATCCACCATTAGGCTAGGTTGTGCTTTCTTCTTGATCTCTTTGGCTCTGTCTTAGGTCAGTGTTAAGTCCTAAAACTTTGGGGCACATCTCAAGCCACCACCGGAAAACCCCACTGTAAAAAAAAAAAAAAAAAAAAAAAAAAAAAAAAAAAAAAAGCATAGGGACTGCTACCTAACCATTCCCACCTCCAGGTGAAGTTACTGCGAGGGAGGAGAGAAAAGTGTCCTACTAGCCCTAGTGTTTACTCCAGTGCGGCTGTAACTGGGCTACAAACCTTTGTCTGGATTTTCCAATCTTTCCCTAGTGGCATGAAGGGAGCAAAGAAAACCTACAGCTACCATCAATCTAAACATTTGCTAGCGAGAGGCTTAGACCTGTGACAAGTAGAGCACCCATGAGGAATCAGCCTCTGTTTTCTCTTTGAGAATTCGTCAAGTGACAGCAGTTGTTCTTCAGAGGATCTGCTTCATGAGGGATAACATCATGGAATTTTAAAATTAAAGTTAAATTTTGCCTCCTAGGTTTCAACTGGCATTGTACACTTGAGTCAGAGCTGTGTAGTAGATAGCAGACGTGAACAGACTTTGCACGATTCTATGCCAAGAATTCTACTGAAAATCAGAGAAAATATGCTGTAGGATGATTGGTATGTGAATGTTCATAGATGCATTAGCTACAATGTCATACATATGAGAAACAAAGCAAATGGGCTTGGAGAATTGGATTAGCTACATAAAAGATGATGTACCCATTCCATGGAATATTACTCAGTAAGGGAAAGGAAAAGGATACTGCTGCTTGTTACATCAAGGCAAATGCAATACCACAAATTGCATAATTTCATTAATATATAATATCTAGAAAAGGCAAGGTTACAGATGCAGACAACAGATCAGTGGTTGCCTGAGATTGAAGTTACAAACAGGGTTTGGCTATTATGGAGTGGGGATGAAAGCAGTTTCTGTTCAGAAATGTGGAGAGTAAAACAATAAAGATGTCTGCACAAATTTGCTAAAAGCCCTCTGATGATAATTACCAGGCAAAACATACTTCTTTTAGAGCATTCTGTGACCTGCAACTAAACCTCATGAGGGGAACTTATTGCAAGGCATTTGAAGAGAGAAAGAAAATATTTTTTTTTTCTTATGGAAACATAGCCATAGGTTTATTTGGTAAGTTCTGCTTTAGCAGCTGCATTGGAGAGTCTTACACAGGTTAAACTGTACTAGTTCTACTAGGCCTAGTATTTATCATTCTCCCACCTACCCACACACGCTAACTCTCATGCCTAATTATTTTTTAGGAACTCAAATCAGGCATTCTAGCCCCTTGACTTGCTAGGCACACCTACACAGCTCAGAGTCTGCATTTCAGAGGGGATTTTTTCTTCGTTTTTTATGACTATGTTAGGATCTGTCTTTGAAATCCATATTAAGCACTCTGGAAGAGTAATGTGTGATTTCCGTTCAGACTGTAAAAGGAAAAGAAGAAGAAGAAGGAAAAAGGCAACTCACCCTGTTCCATCAGCACTACCAAGTTCTGGTGCTCATCTTCCGTCCTTTTGCTTTGTTTTCAATGGATGAAGCTAGGGTTCAAGGTTGCCTGTGCCTTCCAATCCAAACCAAGAGTAAGTCAAATGAGCCCTCTCTAGTCTCTGTCTCTATCTGTGGAGCAGAGCTGATAATTTCCTGTCTTTCCATCATCAAAGGGACCAGGGCCTTTGATGTGTCTCTCCTCTGACTCTGAAGATATCCAGGGCCTACACTGCTATTCTTTGTTTATAGTCAGAAGTTCCAGGCTCCCCAGATCCTCTAGAAACTTCTTGCCCCAGTAAGCCCCATGGTAATTAGACCTTGAAAGTAAGGAAAAATCCAAGCAGGGGTAAATGTCCTTAGATTTAGCTTCCAGACGTGCATTCCCCAGGGAGAGATGACACGTGGAGAAAGATGGAAAGAGAAAACCATTTTTGAATCACCTCGAAAGAAAGAAGATAAAAGAAAGGAAAGAAGGAAGAAAACAGAAAGACAGATCATAAGAGTCACGTGTCTTTGATCTGTGTCAGAATCCCTGTGTCTGTCCCTGTTGTATCACATTCCTGGAAAGACTTGAACAAACATCATCTCATTCCAGACCAAAGTAAGGATACCACCAAAGTCCATCCTGGTGAACTAGTGAGTTTATTGGGTTTACTTACAGGATCAGAAATCACCCAAAAAGATCTCTATCACTGAAGGCCCAACCCAGCATGACTCATCAAAGAACTCCAAAGCACACTGCTTGACACACAATCAGAAGCAGGCAGCATGGCTTCTCTGAGAATTGCTCCTAACAGTTTTTATGGCTTATTATATAAACTTTGAAAAGGAGAAGCAGAGTGAATCCGATCTGTTTCAGGGGCTTCCTAAAGCTATTGAATTGTTTCTTTCCTAAGCTTAATGAATTTCCTTGAAGGGTAAAATGCTTCACACTAAACCTTTAAGAGCTTCTCCCAAAGACAGAATGTTTTCACAGAGGAAACTGCTACACAACAATCACTAAATAGCTGTGTGATTTTGAGCAGTTTGTTATCTATCCTCAAATGTAGTTTCTAGATTTGCAAAATGGGACTACTGCCTGAACTTCAATTGCTGTGGCGTTTTGGTGTCTAAAAGTTTGGAAGCAGTAAATGAGGTGCCTTAAGCAGAGACTAAACAGATAGCTATTGGTTATTATTAATTGTTAGATTTAATCACTGTACCATATTGATCTGATTAAAAGGAATCCATGTTGTGATTATGGATTATAATTGTGAGATTCAGCAATATAAATCCCAGCCTAGAATATTATCACTGTTGAAAGCTGTATGAACACTACAGTTTGCAATGGCATCAGGGGAAAAAGGACTCTAGGTGCATTCCTATGTCTGACACAAATTCCTATAGTTACACTGGACAAGCCAACCCTGTTCTCTAAGCCTTGGGTACCATTAAGGTATGGCTGAAAGCTTATCCAAGTTGAGCTCGTGGGTCTCTGGGTAGGGGGGATGCTTCTTAGAGAGTTGAAGTTTTGGAGTTAAACAAGATTTGAACACAGGGGTCTTCCCAAAGACCCATACTCCAACCAAGTACCAGGCATGGAGATAACCTAGAACCCCTGTGCAGATGTAATCCATGGCAATTTAGTGTCTAAGTGGGTTACATAGTAATGGGAAGAGGGACGGCCTCTGACACAATCTGATAGGCCTGCTCTTTGATCACCTCCCCCTGAGGGGAGAGCAGTCTTACCAGGCCAAAGAAAATGACAATGCAGCCACTCCTGGTATGATCTGATAGACTAAGATCAGAAGGAAGGAGAGGAGGACCCCCCCCCCATCAGTGGACTTGGGGAGGGGCATGCACGAAGAAGGGGTAAGGAGGGTGGGACCGGGAGGGGAGGAGGGAGGGGCTTATGGGGGGATACAAAGTGAATAAAGTGTAAATAATAATAATAATAGAAACTTGCTTTTCTCTTCATTAAGGGCAAAGCATCTCAGAGGTGCAATTCCTCTTTCTGTCACTAGGAGCAAGCAGTTCACCACCTCACACAAACCTCAGACTGCAGGGAGCTGTTCCTAGAAAATGCCTCTTTCTGTTGGTCTCCGTGTGACCTTCCTGTCCCTTCTTTCATAAGATTTCCTGCACCCTGCCAAAGTTTGGCAATGAGTCTCAGCTTTTGCTTCAACACCCTGTTGAGTAGAGTCTTTCAGAGGTCCTCTGCGGTAGAAGAGGTCCTCTTCTCCCATTTCAAGTATCCATCCTGTTTGCCATTCTGAATGTGGATTAAGCATCTTAGCATCTTCCCTAGGGTCCTTCTTCTTTAGGACTATGGATATTAATATGTTCATCCTATATTATATGACTAATATCCACTTATAAGTGAGTATATACCATGTGTGTCTTTCTGCTTCAGGGATACCTCACTCAGGATGTTCCATCATTTGCCGGCAAATTTCACGATTTCCTTGTATTTAATTGCTGAGTAGTATTCCATTATGTAAATGTACCATAGTTTATGTATCCATTCCTCAGTTGACTGCAGAGACTGATGAATCAAAAAACGATGATTCATGGAGAGGACCTAGACCCCCACTCAGATGTAGCTCACTGGCAGCTCAGTCTCCATGGGGGTCCCATAGTAAGGAGAGCAGGGGTAATCTCTGGAATGAATTTGGTTGCCTGCTCTTTGATCAGTAATACCACTCCCTGGTGGGGTGGTATTACTAGGTCACTGAGAAAGAGGATCCAGACAGTCCTGATAAGACCTGATAGGCTAGGGTCAGATAGACTAGGAAGGAGGACCTCAGCTATCAGTGGACTTGGATGTGTGGGGGAGAATGGGAGAGAGAATGAGACTGGGAGGAGATGAGGGAAGGGGCTACAGTCAGAACACAAAATGAATAAATTGTAATAAATAATAATAATAAAACAATTTTAAGAAATTTTAAAAGAAAATAACTCCTTCACAAATCTCCCTGTAATATTTTAATCTCTCCCTTCCTACTTTCTAAATGAAATGATGGTACCCTTACAATTAGTATCTACAACCATTCCTAGCAGCTTAGTGTCTGATACATACAGAAGAAAGCAAACCAGTGAATATTTTTGAATGAGCAATATTCCTGAGTGTACTGAAACCAGGGCATTAGCTAAATACAATCATGCTAATATTATCTCATAAATCATAAATACTCACTATACTCAGTGTCTTAAAATCACACTTACTTAGTCTCTGGTTGAGGTTGTTTGGCCTAGAATGAGTTGGCCTACAAAAATTCACTCTGTCCTGAATTTCTCTTCATCCTTCCCTGACTAGTGTGGTCATATTCCCATAGCGAAAGTAACCACACAGGGTGTCATCACATGGGAATACGGGCCTCTTGAATCCGAAGGTCCAGGACTGGCAACTCTCTCTTCTGACTAACTCTGCTGGCCAAAGCATATCACAGGAGCAGGTGGATAGTTAGAGCACTGGAAAAACAGAATCTGTTTTGTTTTGTTTTGTTTTGCTTTTTTGTATCCTGCAGTGGGAGAAACTTCAGTGTTGAGTAAGGAAATGTTTCCCCACAGGGAAGTGAGATGTGTTAGAACAGCTGATGCATTCTCTAAGAGGTAGAAACAGGTTTCCATTATCTCTCTCAGAGCCATCTTGGGTTTTCAGTTCCCACGGGTTCTGATAGACACAAATACAATTCTCTAAAATATTAGAGACAAATGATCAGGCAGCCATTCAGCCTCACTTCAAGTCATTGAAACTATGCCCTCACTTTTTTTTTTTTATCAAGGTTCATGATAGAAAGGGAGAAGAGAAGCTGAAATAATAATGTAGTGATAATACCCACTAGGTTTTATTCAGCCTGCTTTATATTCCAGAAGCAGATATATATATGTATATAACTAACAATGCTCAGAACATTCTTTCAAAGCCTGTTTGACTGTCCCTGTTTTACAGAGGAGAGAACTCTGAGATGGAATTTAATGCACTGGCCAGTTGACTACAGTTGGTAAACAGGAGGGCTGGGACTCCAGTTTGCAGATGCTTGACTCACAAGGTGTCTGTCACCTCTCAGTGGAGAACGCTGGGATGAACTTCAGTCTTGATATAGTAAATAAGTGGAAGGAGATAGGGGAATGAACTTTGTTCCATACTCCTAATGAAGAGAAACCTATCAGATCCTGAGGCACACTGCCTCCTATGTGAGCAAATTTAACTGATAAACAGGTGACAAAAGTAGAGCAAGAAGAAAGAGCAGCAGAAACAGAAGCGAGGCAATAAGATGACTCTGCATGTATGAGAGTTTGCCACCAAGCCTGAGAACCCAAGCTGGGTGTCTCCACACTGATATGGATAGCTAGAGCCCCAACTTCTGCAGGCTTTCCTCTGACCTCCTGGCACACGCACACTAATGAGCATACACACACACACACACACACACTCACTCACTCACTCACTCACTCACTCACTCACTCACTCACTCACTCACTCTCTCACACACACATCAACACAGTTTTAAAATTACTTAAAAAATAAACAGGAAGTAGTAAGGAAGATCAAATACACATGGAGGCAAATGTGGAAATGGTCCCACTTCCATGTAGAAATCTGTGGGTTTGAGGTCATTTGAATTACCTGACTTCCACAAGGATGCTAAATGTAACAGTCTCACACAGGTCTCCTTTTTCTGCTAGGTACAAATGAGCAGCCCTTGTTTATCCTGCAGACCCCCCGACCTTGATCACTGATGACCTATTTATCTCTTTGCTATTGTTTGAGGAAAAGTAATTCAATGTTAAGACCCTTGGCTCTATTGCTTATATTTTATCTATCTAGGATTTCTTAGAGAATCTCTGTTAGTTTTTCTGTGCTTACTCTTTCACTTTGCCCACTTAATAGGGATTCCCCATTACCCTCATTTGCTTTGGTATCCACTAATCACTCCGAACACCACTGACGGTCATTTCCTACCCATTTTGGCAATATGGGTATGACCATATGACCACAATGCGTTTATCTACTAGAACTAGCACTGCGTTATTTATTGACTTACCTGTGTCGGTTGTCTCACCCTGGTAAGATACAAGCTTCAGAAGGGCAAAATACATATTCTTCCTTGTTCACTCCTATGACTTGAGCATCTAACACAGTGCTGGGCATATGGTAGGCGCTCAGTAAATATTTGTAGAATGAATTCATGAATAGTAAATGCATGAATAATGCTATCGGAATGAATGAGTCCCCAAACCTAAAGCAGATGGATCATCTGTTTGAATCTAAACATAGTGCGAGTGCCCCTTGTTTACAAAGTGAATTTTATGATGCCAGTTATTCACATTACAAAAACAAAAACAAAAACAAAAACAACCGAGTCATCAAGTTACCAAAGGTTTCATTCAGAAGCTCGTTAAAATAGCTACCTTCTTTAGTGCTTTTTAAAAGATAATCCAATTTACAAAATGACAGGATACAGACAACTTTCCTAGAGTGTATGAATGTCCTAAAATTAAGTATACAGGCAGGTATGCATAATGACAATTCAGCTGCTGCCTTTTGACTCCACTTTGTTTGCTGTATAGACTGGGGAAGTGGTTTATTGAAACACCTCGCAGAGGGCTATTTCCGTGTTCACATGTGCATGCATTTGCACGCTTTTTAAAACTCACGAATAGGAGTATTTAAATGTGTTTGCACTCCAGGAGAACCATTGGAAATGTATTCAAGTTTGAGACTGGCTCGCTTTGCAAATAGCCCACAGTTTGGACAACAGGGTCCCACAGAGATCTGTGCTCCAATTTTCATGACCTTTCACTCAGTACCAGGAAAAAAAAAATGCAGAAATCATCTTTAATCTTCCTTAATGTTCTAGGCTTAAGGGAGTTGAGATGCCCAGCATAACAGGTGAGCTTTTCCATATTTGATTTGGTTGCTGTACATTTTCCCTCTCCCAGCTCACTTGCTTCTCTCTGGCCCAAGGGCTAATAATGGCGATGTTTCTTTATTATACAAGACGTACCAAAAACTGGAGTAGTTTTAGACTAGAGGTGGCTTGAGGGTTTTCTTCTTGGAAGCAATATTCTGGAACAGTCTGTCTATTCTGAATACTAGTCATCCAGTTCTGAGATATAAAACACATTTCAGTCCTCATTGCATAGGCTTCAGGGCTTCTCATAGAACTAAATAGCACCCAAGAACGCTAAGGCCCCAGGCATGCTCAGCAAGCACTTTACCAGTAAGTTATGTCCCAGCCAAGAAAAATATTTTAGTACTAACTATTTAACGCATAAATATTTCCATTCAAACTCTTTCTATTATCTTACAGAACACTGTGGACACTTTGCAGGTAAAGAGGGGAAATTTCAAAGTACAGAGTATTTTTGTTTAAAGTCAGCCAACAGCTTGACACTAAGTGAATTGTTAAATACATAAATATTAAATTTATTAAATATTTAATAAAATACCTAGAGGTAGAGTAACTGTTAACCTGACTTCCAGAATGGAGACATGAAGCGAGACAGTTTTAAAAAATATCCTCTTATCCACAAAGAGTCTCACTGATAACTCAGTCATCTGTATGTGTATCATCCCTTTTGCTGAAGGTATCATACGTGTCCATTCAAAAATATTTTAAAGCCTGTTACCACTAACATTTTATTGGCTTATTTCAAACATACAGGCATTAAGGTTGTATGAAGAATATCTTCTTACCAGAAAAAAGGAAAAAAGAAACATTACCAACAAGCTATTGAAAATAGGAATTAGAGAAGAGGAATGAAAAGAGAGTAAAGCTCACCTGTCATGTCAGCTCCTCAAAATTTTGGTGTGGACACATGGTAAAAGCAGCGTTCACTGGCTGCAACAAATCGAAGCCTCAGTTCTTTTCTGAGCAGCTGTCATGCACCTTCCAGTGTCATCGGTCTTGGGTTGACTAAGAAATGTTCATCAGAAGAAGCAGTATTTGCCATGTGTATTTGTATTCTGAAACACTATCCTCCTTTAGATATGCTTACATCCACCGAGAAAGGGGGAAAGACATCCAGGATGCCTAATTTCCTTAAGTCAGATGATTCAGGGAAGTATAAGTTGGAAGATGAGCTAGAAAATAATAAATCACCAGATGAAACTGTTTGGATGTGGCAGAAGTGTAAAATGAAGCGAGACTGGTTTTAAGCAAAATGTTTGTATATTTGCCAAAGGTTATGGTAATAAAAAAAAAAAGAGTTAACTAGACCATGTGCAAAAAGAGGTCTGATTTCAAAGCAGAAATAAAGTAAAAAATAGCAGCCTGCCTCAGCCAGCAATATTCACCATCCTCAGCCCCAACACCCCAGTAATTGCTTTCTCATGATAAACATCTTTGACTTTGCTTTGTTAACAAGGTGCATTCAGGAATATTTGCATTTCGCTGGGTCAATGTCTGTATTAAATAGCATGTCATGAGTAGGAAGCATCCTCACTAGCAGGTACCGCAGCACCCTAATAAGGTCCTTTAAGGGAGAACCATAATATTATTACACCCATTTTGCTGATGGAGAACTACAGGTGAGAAGCTGTGTGCTTAGAGTTCAGGCACTGAGGAACTTGGGGTCCACACTGACAATGAACTGCCTTTCCCCTACAGTCCTCCATCTTTCTGAAAAGCAAACTGAATGATATCCAATTTGATAGGATGGTAATGTCTAGTAAAGTGAAGACTTCTCATCTTAGGATGTTCTAATTCTAAATCTAGATGCAAAGAAACCCACCACATTGTAGAGGGAGACAATGTATCTCCACAAAGATCCATAAGCTGTAGTATTGCTACCTTCACACATACTGTATTTCCCTAATGCTCAAAATAAAAGGAAGAAAAGGCATTTGAGTTACACATATGCATGTGATGATGATGATGATGATGATGATGATGAGGTCAAACTGTTGTAATTTTTAAAGCAACTAAATAGAAGCAAACTGTAGAAAGACCAGATGTTCAGCATGTGTTTATTATCTGCTTATATTAAAACAAACATATTGACTACTCATAAGAAATTCACTGTGTGGCTATCCAAGTGTGTGTGTGTGTGTGTGTGTGTGTGTGTGTGTGTGAGAGAGAGAGAGAGAGAGAGAGAGAGAGAGAGAATGGATATGCATGTGTATGTATGTGTGCATATGTATGTGTGTGTGTTCATGTATTGTATGTGTTTGTATGTATGTATGTGTGTGTTCGTCAGTTGGGAATTTCATGAGAGTGCTTCTACTAATGTCAGATTTGAGAAGCTTCACAAATGGAGGAAAGATCTGCTATGGTGCAGAGGCTTCGAGGCCTCGGCTGCACAGGCTTGAAGGCACCTCCCCAAAGGAACTAGTGCTGTCACAGGGACATTGGTACACATGAGCTGTATTACTCAGCTGGATCTCTAAGCGTCTCCCCTCTCATTTGATAGCCACACTGTTCAACAATTATCTGAAGACATGCAATTTTGCTCCAGTCAGATCTGTTCCTTGCCAAAGATCTGCTCCTCCCTTTCAGATTATGTTTGGTATCTGTCACTGATTTTATGGTTTTTAATTTCACAAGATTGCTGTTCTTGTTCTGAATTCTGAAGACAAGACAATAACAACTTATTAAAATCCCAACAGAGCAAATATAAAGTCAAGAAAGAAATTTTTTTTCTTTTCCTAGTGTTCTACATCCTTAAAATTCCTAACACAGAACGTGGCATATGCAGTAGAATTCAATAAACATTCAATTATTGCAATTTCCGTTGAAAGAGTCTATATTTTATTTTATACAGTTCATATAACAAAAGCCATTTTCTTTTTTGTAAAGTCCAAAGTTAAATGCATTTTCTCATGTTATAATAAATTAAAATTAGTAGCAGCTTGATCTGTCTTTTCCCAAATAAATTTGCAATGTTTGGCATTCTTTGTTCTTTTGATTTTGTGTCACATATCATTATTCCATGCTACCTGCTCAGAAAGAAAACCTAAGAAAAGCAAATTTAAAAAACTTAAACATTTTATTATTTTGTTCTATACTAATTAAAATTTAAAATTAGAGTTGAGGATTGAAGATTTTGACACAATCAACCATATAGATAGGTTAACATCTTGGCAAGGGGTTTATTTGCAGGCACAAATTCATCATTAGGAAATAGAATACTCATTTTTTGCTTGATTAATTACAGCATAAGCATAAATACAGAGTGTGTATTGAAGCTTTCACTATTTGGGAAATGTAAACTTATGACATGAGTAAACTGAAGCATCAACCCAATATTTTACAAGAATCACTTTGAATAGATATACATTTATTTTTGAAGTGCCTTCAGCAATGAGAATATATTCACTTAAGATAAAAAGAAATGCATCTTAAAAGTGTTACTTAAAATTTAAGGTAGTCCGAGTTCCCCAAGCTTTTGTGATCTGAATTCATGCATATATAGCTTAAGGTAGTGTTCTTATAATTATACATACAAAATGATAGTTAGCAAACAATAGAGGAAAGCTACTACTTTTCAAAACTGTCTTTAACTAGACACCATACTTAGCGTCTCCATGGTTACTTGATTTCATCCTGCCAGTGTCTTTTTAAAGTAGGTACTGTTTAACATCATCATCATCATCATCATCATCATCATCATCATCATCATCACCATCATTAATTCAATTCAAACCATTCAAACCATTCAAACTGGGCATGGCAATGCATATCTGTAATCCCAACAATCAGTAGGCTGAGGTATGAGATTGAGAACTTAAGACTGAAAGTCTTGGGCTACATAACAAGAGTCTGTCTTAAAAGAATAAAGTGAATAAGATGCACATATCTCTTCTAGATCACATCATAAAATTTCATAGCCTTGAGATCATTTCTTCACTTAGAAATAGATGCCAACCTTCTACTAATTTCAAGCAGATCCCAGAAGAGTTAGACAATTTTGTTAATGGTACACCAGTAATGCATAATAAATCCAAAATTTAAACCTCATGTTCACAGCCATACTGTACCAGGATGTATTAAGAAGTATTTAGAAAGAGCTATGAGAAACACACATATGCACATTGAGGTACAAACATACACACTCATACACACAGAGGTACACGCACACAGACATGAATGAAAGAGACACACAAACGTGCACACACAGAAACACTTGAAGGGTGTGAAGCTGATTAGAGGACCAAATGACTAAAGCTGACAACTAAGATATCCTTTAAAACTTCTCATCATTAGACTATTCCATCTTTGTAAAAGTTGGGGTTCATGCTCCATTTTGACATAGTAGACTGGTGTGAGAACTCATGATCTTAACATTTTGCCTAGTTCCTTAGCCACTCTGATAGTCACTAAGTATTTATCAAGATAGGCTATACAAAGCATGGTCACAAATGAGTTGTCAAATGTCAGAAATCTAACACATTAAACTTCATTTTGACTCAAAGCTCTGGTGGATGAGCCTCTGGAGACAATGTTTCCCTTGCATGAAAAATCCAAGGTATGCTGTCCGGTTTTCACATCGAAATATTTTCCCAATTTTCTCTGTAGTATCTTTCTTGTTCTGCATTTTGACTGATAAGACACAAAGTTGGCATGGGAAGCACAAAGTTATCGGATGGATGCTAACATCCCTGGGCTGATATTTCATTCCTTGGAGATGCAATGATATAAGCTAGTCACAGCCAGAATTCCTAGAATTCCTGCCTCAACCTGATGCCAGCTGAAAGCCAACTTTAGTGATTTTTATGTTATTAAAAACTAAAGGTTTTTGCTGAGCCTTGGTGAAGCCCTCTAAATCTAGAATTTTCTAGGAACTGAGCCTAGAAGATCTTAAGTTTAAGGACAGCCTAGGCTACCCAGTGAAGTTTCATCTTACAACATAAAATAATATTAAACAAGCAGATCATTCCTCCTTCATTCTCTCCTTCTTCCCTTTATTCATTCCTTCCTCCCCCCCCCCCCGCTGCACTCCTTATCTTCCATTTTCTCCATCCTTTTCTTGGAGCTTAGCCCCTGGCACTCATGGAACCAGGACACCTGACTTCGGAACTCAATTCTATCATTTACCAGGTGTGTTAGTTTGTAAGTGAGTTAAACTCTTCTAATTTCCTTTTGGAGAAAATAGAAATAACATATAGGACATAAATTTATAAGTTATCTATTATTTAAAAAAATAGGAGATATTTTCTATCTCATGAACCTGGCATAAGTATTAAAAATGATAATCTACATAAGGGCTTAGCACAGGAACTGGCATACAGAAAGCAACCAATAAATGTTGTCTACTTTTTGTAATGGGATGTCTTTAAGACTGCTGAGCTGTCAATATCTAATAAAAAGAAACTCCTGATTTGCCTCAGCCAGAGAAATGGATTTCACCATTATATTCTAAGAGAGAAGCCTTTTCCCTTGTCTTCGACTTAATCAATTTCAATTCATTTCCCCACCTTCTTGTTAAGCCAGCTTTGACCCTACCTTTCAGCTCTAAATGATGATTTCATGAAAGTTAAAATGAAATTAGCAAATGCTATTTTTATGTCAATGCCATTCTCGCAGCTGTAATAAGGTAGTGAACAAGAGCTCCCATTTTCCTACATAAAACTTCATGTTAGCAAGAAACAACACGGGGATGCTAAATCATGCAATATAAACTTTCCTCCCTTAGAGTGGCAAGTGAGCTATTTTCAACTTTCTGTTGTGACACCATTTTTTAGGTAGTGTCAGCATGCCTATTATCAATTTACCTCTTCGCAAGCTGTGTGCAACTTCTGTAACAGCATTTATTGAGACCTCTTCCCCAACACTGTCTAGGCATTTCCCTGGAAGCACTGCATGAAATGCTAGCCTGGCACACTTATGTGAGAAGATGATTTCGTGCTCAAATATGAAAATACTGCAGGCTCTATCTACTTCAGACAGCCACACTGTATATTGCCACATCACTATACATCAATTTGTGCTGTATGTTTCCCTAGACATTCTCAAACAATATCTGTTTAGTTGTGTTCTGCTGATCACCTAAAAAAGTAATTTGCCCCCAACATTTTATTTACACAAAAGGGAGTGTTCCAAGCAATGATCTGTTTGGCTGAGCTGTGGGCTGTGTTGATGAGAACTTAGGCTGAATGTTGTCTTGCTATCTATTTAGAACGATGATAATAACAGAAGTACAGCTTGATCTGGTCTGATTTTAGAAAACCAGCGGGTAACATGAACACAGAATAGGGATACTTTTGACAAGGGAGGCATAGAGAGACGAGATTGAGAAACTGAACTCAGGTGTAGCATTATTTATGGAGTTATCAAAAAATTTAGTAACCAGAAAATAGGGGCTTAATGCAGAGTGGAACACATATCTGGTATTATTTGTGAGATCATGAGTTTAATCTCTAGCAACACTCACACAATCACATACACACACACACACACACACACACACACAACAAATCTCCGTAACCAAGAAAATAATAACTTTTCAGTTCATTATTTTAAAACACTTTAAAAAGAAGAAAAGAGGCAAGTTTTATATAAAGGTAGGGATAGTATTTGTGGTTTTACTTTTTGTTTTTATATAAGTTTCTAGTAAATCTCTATACAATTCTACTACACACTGTGTGTTGAAAAATCTTCTTGTTGCACTTACAATGAAAGCTTTGTACTGGTTTATGACATTTTAAAACAATGATTAAACTGTCATTGGCTTTGAGTTCTAGATTTAGAGGAACCACTGAAATTCTATGAACGAACAAGTGTTTCAACATTGCAGCTCTCCTCTGTAGTTGGATTCCAGCCCACTTTTAACTCAGATGGAAACGGATACCATTTTATCTTGGGCTGAGGTTTTGAACATAGCCAAGATTAAGAAGAAATGCAATGCTCATTTTTACAGTTTCATTAAGCTAGAAGGTAGGCAGCATCCAAACCCATTGTTGGACCAGAAACACATTGTCTGTTCATACACCAGAATAGTATTCAGCCAAAAGGGAAATTTATGCAAATGCTACAAGGTGGCAAAACCTTGAAAACATGAGGTTCAGTAGAATTATGTCATCACAGAAGAATGAATACAGCATAAGTTCACATCTATTAATTATCAGGTACAGTCAAGCTTATGGAAACAAGTAACAATAACAGCAGATTTCAGGAACTGTGGGATGGGTAGATGAAATATTATTGATTAAGGGGTACAGTGTTCTTATTTCCAAAAATGAAAAAAGGCTTAGGAAACTGTATTCAGAACAATGTAAATATATTAACATTGATCTATAGATTTACAAAATCAATAAGATGTTAAGTTCTGGTGCGTGTGTGTCTGTGTGAATCACTAGTATTTAAAATTTTAAATGGAAGAAGTTTTAACTGGGATTAATCAGAGACAGAAAATTACAATTAAAAAATAGAACCAATATATGTAAGTGTATACTTACGGATAAACTCATGCAACAACAATTAATGGCAAAAGAGGCCATGAATTTGAAAGAGAACGTGGACAAGTATCTAGGAGGGTTCAGTGAAGAAATGGAAAAAGGAAGTTTTGTAATTATATTACATTCTCAAAACTGAGACAAACAACAGCAACAAAAGAAAGAGAAAGTGGAATATAACTATGTCACTGGGATATGGAGGAGAGAATACAGAGACTGTACAATGCACCTGAGGCGTTCCAGCTTCAGGACTTTCACCTGTCATTGGAACTGGCTACATTAGACATGGGGCCAAAGCATCCACCTAAGTACAGGAGTCTTCTGGATCACCATCTTTTTTTTTCCCTTAGGCTACTTTCTAGGGAAAGGGTCTTTGAATGTACAGTATATTTTGATTAAAAATCCTGTCAGTTAATGTACACCTTCACAGGGCTGATGGACCTGCCAAGACATGCAGACCATTTTAGATGCTTTTATGGAGGAGCTAAGACTTATTTCTCTAATAACTCTTTCATCTGCACAACTAGTTTTTTTTTTCCATTAGGAAAACTAAAATAGCTGTGGAATTGCTTTTTTTTTCCCCTTCCACAATAACAGACACTGCTGTGAGCTAGTCACTCTGGGATATATGTAGAATATGATGGTGGGATTTCCTCACCATCGTGAGAAGAGATTTCCTCTTCACTCCACACCCTTTTGGCAGAAGGACATTTTGTGACATCTTCATGTTTCCAGGTCAGAGAACAGCTTCCCTTGTGTGAGCAGGACAGAGATAATTTGCAACAGCATATGCTGAGATAATGGACTGTGCTCTCTTCGAGGGCAGATAGCATCTATAAATAATTTTAATAACTCACAAAGAGCCTTTTTCATAATAGATTCTAAGTAATCATGGTGGGTTTTTTTTTTAATGTTTTCTTTCACTGAAATAGGCTAAATGGTCCTTTTCTGTTGATGAGTGGAAGAGGGTAGCTGGTGAATATCAGTCAGGGTAGGTGAGATCAAGCTGTGATGATAAACATCTCACAAGTCCTTGTGACCTAAGAAAATGGGAAGCACAGTACTCATCATTGCACATGCCCTTTGCAGATCAGTTAGAGTTCTGCTTCCTATGGTCCTTACTCTGGGATCAATGATAATAGCTACTTTCCTTTGGTTGTCATAGCCCCTTTGTTCAGAATGATATGATAAACCAGGATCCTTCCATGCATTAGCTTCATATTACTTTGTCCACATTTCCTTGGCCAAAGCAATTCATATGGCCCCTCAAGTTCAACAGGATAGGTTATCCTTCAGAAAATACTCCTACAACAATTCCCTGAAAAGGTTAGAAAGAAAGACTGTAATTTACACGTGATTGAAGAAAAGGAATGTGAGCTATATTCTCTGTAAGTTTTCAAGCATTTTCCAGATTGTTTGCACCCATCATTTGGTCTTGACCTCAACCCTAGCACATTCATGATTCTCTTCTGTTTGTCTTAAGGGTGAAGACACTGAGTATAGGCTGACTTAGGAACCTGTATAACGTCACAGAGCATTTAACAGAGCTGATGTTTGAGTCCATGTCCTACTAATTCATTACCTTCCTAGGATAGCACAGCAATTCCCAGAATCATGTGTGGACACCTATTATGCAAACTACTTCAAATAATGGAACCCATTGTAGACATCCATGTGAACTGAAGACAGAATAAATAAGTCCAGCACAGAACTGGTTATCTTCTGGGAAGGAGTGAGACTGAAAAAGCATGGTAAGTCAATATCAGGCCTTTTTCACATAGAAAGCTTGTGGACCTCATTGATCATCAATACATACATTATTCATCTCATTCAAGTCAAGAAAAGCATTTGCCTACCCAAGTCTGGTGCCACATGCCTGCAAACAAATATGAAGTTTGAAGCCTGCCTGGGCAACATAGTAATTTTGAGGCAAGGATAAGCTATAAAGCGGGGAATTCTTTTTAATAAGTAGAAGAGGACTGGTAAGAAGGCTCAGTTATTAAAGTAGTTGTAGTTCAAGCATGAAGACCTAGTTTGATCAGCAGCAACCACACAAAAAGAACCTAGGGTGGTAGTACTTGCCTGTCATCCCAGTGCTGAGATGGTGGAAGTAGGCAGACATATGAGCTCTTGCTGGTTAGTGAATCTAGCCAAACTTGTGAACTTTAGATTCAGTGAGAGATTATATATCTAAAAATCAGGTAAAGAGTAATTGAGGTAGAAACCTGACATTGAGTCCTTGCCTCTACACATATATGTTAATACATGCAACCACACTCACACAAACACATACACACACACACACATGCACACACACAAACACACACACAGATTGAGAGAGAGAGAAAACAAATATTTAAAAAACAATAGATGAAAAAGAGAATTATGTTTGGCATATCACATGTAGGAATAAAATGACTATTTCTATAAATGACTGCAATTGAAGAAACAGCAATAATCTCATCAATAACACAAGGAGATCTTACCAGGGAATGTACTCATATCCAAGTCAAAAAAAGATCATGGGAAACTATCTTCTGAAAGGCTGTAAAATTAAAATCAGAGAACTGAATTTGCCTCTCACTTATCCCCTATTCTTGTTTTTATTTGCTATCAGTATTATTAGAAATGGTTACCAAAGAAGTGATGCATTGATTATCCTGCTTCTAATGGATTAATATTGAAATGATACAAAGTATCCAAGCATATTGAAATAGGTGAATAAGAAATGGCTATTATGGTGTTGTTTAGTGGTTGAGATTTATTTATTTGTTTGTTTACTATTGAGATTTTCAGTGTGGGAGATCGAACCTAGAGTCTTGAGTATGCCATGCAGTGTCACAACACTGAGCTACATCTCAACCCTTTATGCTACAGTTAAAATATTAATTTATGAAAAGTACAAACTAATGTGTGAAGGTAATTTGGAGTTTATGCTAAGTGAAATATTAAATATGAAAATAGATGTAAGGTTGAAGAGAGGGCACAGAAGGTAACACCACTTTCACATAAATCTAAAGACCTGAATTCAGTTCCCAGAACTCATGTAAAAAGACTGGAGTGGTAGAAATCATCTGAAATCCAGAAATCCTAAGAAGAGCTGGAAGGGGAGATAGGAGAGTAAACAGATCAAACCACTACCCATATAACAAAAGCATAGAGGATGCAAGCAGATACATGATACCTAGTTAAAACTGCCATTTGTGTTTAGTGGTGTCATCTTTGTTCAGCTCATGTTTGTTCTGTTATATTGGTGACATTTTATGGATGTAGCTTCTGACAGTACAAGGAGACACAGTCTTATAGAAAATTCTCTGATCTTCTGGATCTTCCAATCTATCTGCCCCTCTTCTCAAAGGCTCCCTGAACCTTGCAAGTAGAAGTGTTTGGTAATGGGACTGAAATCCACAACTCTGCATTTTGATTGGTTGTGATTCCTATAGTGATCTCCTTGTTGTAAGAAATTTCCTTGATGAAAGTTGAAGACTACACATATCCATAAGTATTAGAATAAATGCTTAGAATAAATGTTAGAGATTATGCTGGCTTAATAATGTAATTATTATAATATTTTTTCCAATATCCATGACTTCTCAACTCTACACAAAGAACTACAGTTAACTAACAAACTAAAGTTAACTAACTAAAGAGTCTGAGAAATAGCTATCCCAGAGAATATAAACCCACTGGTTATCTCTAAAAGGAATCTCTAGTGTATTATACAGATGCAACAACTAACAATTAAAAATCCTATGGCCTACGGCTGAGGCAGAAGATAGAAGGTGTGACATTCCGCAGGCATAAGGTATTATGGGATAGTTCCAGGTGCATTAGAGTACCTGGAGTGAAGATGACAGGTTACATGGTACCTAAGCACAGGTAACCAGCCATATGGAAAAAATGTACATTAGTATAATGGGTTATTTTAATTTATGAGCTAGTCAGAGAAGAGCCTAGCTATATAGCATAGGTATTATAAATAAAATTTTGAGTCTCATGAGTTATTATTCTGGAAGCATGGAATCAGGAGGAAAAACCTCCCATTACAGTTAACCATTACTAAATGGTTAGCCTTGAAATGTGTGTGTGTGTGTGTGTGTGTGTCTGTCTGTCTGTGTGTGTCTGTGTATAAATGCACAGACACACACACACAGACACATACACACACATACTAATTGAAAAAGAGGCCATGAATTTGTGATAGAAAAGAGGAGTAAATAGAGGTAGGAATAAAAGTCTTAATTGTAATCATATATTTCAAAACTTAAAAACAACTGTTTTGCAGGAAGATGAATAGGAAATGGGAAGAAATTGCTATAGAAGATGGATGGTTATGGTAGGCTGAGCCAGAAAGCTTCTCTGAAAATGTACTTCAGTGGAGGCCTGAAGAAAGAAAAGGAGTCACACAGGCCGGCAACTGTGGACACACACTCAAGGAGAAAACACAGATACAAAGGCCATAGGGCACTTAGAAGCTTCAGGGAACTAAGAAAGCAAACCTGAATTAGAGAACTCAAGTAGGGCAGAAAGCTTTACAAGCTATTGGAGAGAGAGTGATTGGTGGCTGGGATAATACTGTGGCTCAACAGCAATTTTGTTGTGGCTGTTGTTGATTTTGGGTTTGGGTTTTGTTTATTTGTTTGTTTTAACTAAAAGAGACATTAAGAAGGTCCAGGGCTAATGTGAAGTACAGTCCAATTCAAAAAGTCCTTCTGTTTCATATGAGGAAAAAAAGCTAGGAGCAGAATAGGTAAGGAAGGAGCTATTGAGAAAGAACAGTAGTTTGGAATGAAAAATTGACACACAGAAAATGAGGGAATACTTAAATTTTAAATATTGACAGCTGAAACTGGTAGTGCTTACTTTTGGATTTATATTGTGGAGCTAAGCTTTAAGGCTGAGAAATTTTAAAAAATATGATGTCATCATTTATCAATAAAAGATAGTAGATGAAGAAGCTTTGTTATTTGAAGGAGAAAAGCCTAGGAGTTTAGTTTGGAGTGTGATAGAATGAGATAGCCTCAGGATCAAGTATAGTTAAGTAGAAAATAATTCCAGGATTCAGCTGAGGGTACATCCTTATTTAGAGCTGGAGACCAAAAAAGGAAACAGAAAATGAAGATCAATTAGGTGGGATAAAAATTGGTCGTATGGACATTCTCACAGTCTCTGTTCTATCTTTATCTCTGCACATCTTGCAGGCGGGTTACATTTTGGTTTTACAAATGGATTGGTGAGAGCCAAACCCTGACACCATTAGTGATACTCTGCTTTATTTACAGATAGGAGCCTAGCATAACAGTCCTCTGAGGAGTGCAAGGAAGTCCTGTAGTTGAGTGAGGGACAGGGTATAGAAGGATCCAGAGGGACAAGAATGCCAGAAGACCAAGAGACTCATATAATTTAGGCCCACGAGGGCTTACAGATATGGAAGCACCAACCAAAGAGCATGCATAGACTGGACCAAGGCCCCCTACACATATGTAACCTATAGGAAGCTTGATTTTCATGTGGGCGCCCTGGTAATTTGAGCCAGTGATGTTTATGACATAGACTCTGTTGTCTGCTTTTAGATAATTTCCCCCAAATGAGGTTGCCTTGCTTGGCCTCAGTGGATGAAGATGATCTCAGTCCTGATGTGACTTGATGTGCTGGGGTGGATTGGTGGAGTCAGGCTCTCCTTTTCTGAGGAGAAGGGAAGGAGAGATAGGATGAAGAGTGTGAGGAGGTGGACCTGGGTGAGAGGAGGAGGTGGGATATGATTGAGATGTGAAGTGAACATATAAATTAAAAATAAATATAAAAAATGTGGATGTGGGTTGGTTCTAGGAAAAGAAAGGTATTTGGAGATGAAGGGATTTAATATCAATTACCTCTGATGTAATCTGTATGATGAGGACTAATAAATGACCACTGTGTTGGATGACAGGCTACTGACAGAGTGAAAACACAGTAATAATCAGTGGATAGTATTAGTGGGCCAGGGAGAACTTAGGACATCAACATAGACCTAGGATGATATTCTGGAGATGAAGGGTAATAGCAGAAGTCTGCGGTGAACAGAGTACTTTAATAAGATGGGAAATGCTACAGTACTTTTGTGTGAGAAAAGAATGATACAGAAACAAATAGGAAACTGAGAATTTAGGAAAGATGGTTGATAGGTAACAGACACTGGAAAAGATGTCCTTTAATAGAAGAGAGAAGAGGTTCTCACAGCACAGTAAAGAAATTGGCTACAAAGAAAAGCAGCTTCGTTTATCACAGGAGTAAGCGAAGACACAGGGGGAAAACACAGAAGCAGGAACTCAGTTGTATTTGGTGATGGATGTAGGTGAAACTTCTCTTCTCATAGAGATTCTATTTTCTGAGTGAATTAAGAGAAATTATATTTTCTTCCCATAGCCAGGTGGGAATAAATCACAGAGCCCTCTGATTTCTGGGTTTCAAACTATGTTCTTTATATGACCCTGTAATGTCTCTGTCTGACCTTCAGAGTAAAAAATCTAAACCTCATCTATACTTTAGAAATCCTCACGTAGTGTTAATATTCAGAAGAGTGATTAATTTAAATTTATTAACCATAATTCTAGAATCATTTTTATGGTTGAGAGATATCCATTCAATTTTTCTACTTTTAATAGGAACCCCTTAGCCAATTTCTCTAAGCTCAAATTACCAATAACAACTTAATCATTGTGGCAAGAATTTGGAGTCAGCACTAGCATTAACTAACAAATAAGTAAATGCATGATCAGCAGGATTAAGATGCTCTCATCTCTACCTTATACTCCACTCCCAGCATGGTTCATAAGGCTCACTAAGTATTTGGTGAATGGAGAGCTATCACCTCTCTTATGAATTTTATTACTTAGCTGCCTTTCAGTTGCAACAGATGAAAAAAATCCATCAAACATGATTTCATCTATTACATTTCTATTTCAAGTTCAGGGATGGTTTATTCAATGGTGAAACATTATGTCAATGGACTATACGTTTAACTTATAGCTTGTCTAAACATGGCAGACTACCATGTGCTGAAAGCTCTCTTCAGACACAAAACTGAGTGAATTTTCTTGTTTGTGACTCTTGAAGTAAAAAAAACCTTCACATAAAATACACCAGGTTCTGGCAACAGACTGCGGTAAACTATGCAGTAACCAACACACTCCTTCTTCATTCAGCTGGTGGGATGGAAGACATGTCCGTTACACATAGGGACATCCAGAACATGAATCCAGGATCAGATTCTTCTCCCTTGGGACACTGTAATTCAGAGAATGATTGTCATGGAATCTAGGAAGAAAAGAAAAAGAGATGCCTGAAGTCAAGAAGCCAATTTTCTCTCTGTCCAAGTGGATAGATTGTGACTGTGACTCAAACATGACATATGAATCTCAGGTGCTCCTCTTGCGAAAGAGCTGCTTTGATCATTTTCTCTTCTTTGCTTCCTCTCTTGATACCCCCACTTCTTTCAGTATGCATGATCCATTTCCTACTAGGTGAAAATAAATTCAAGTTATCTCATAAAGTATTAAATTCTTAGTCATTGTAATAAAGAATAAGTATGGGCTCATCTCTTTTTTTAGAGCTTTAACTGACATTAGTTAACAATTAATTATTGTACCAAACCATTAAAGAGGGTATTCTATAATAATATTGATTTGCTTCTGAAAGTTAAAATAAGACATGAACAAGGCTAAGGAATCTATGAACAGCCCTATCATTTACCTGAAGATGTATTCTCTATCAAAGAGATACAATGTAGCCTATCCAAAGGAGACAACTTCCTGAACAAAACACCAATACCATAGGCTCTAAGATCAACAATCAATAAATGGGACCTCATGAAACTGAAAAGCTTCTGTAAAGCAAAGGACACTGTCATCAGAACAAAACATCACCCTACAGACTGGGAAAGGATCTTCACCAACCCTATGTCTGAAAGAGGGCTAATATCCAAAATACATAAATAATTTAAGAAGTTAAACAGCAACAAATCAAGAAGTCCAATTAAAAATGGGGTACAGAGCTAAATATACAATTTTCAAAAGAGGAACATGAAATGGCAGAGAAACACTTAAAGAACTGCTCAGAGTCCTTAGTCATCATGGAAATGCAAATCAAAACAACCCTGTGATTTCACCTTACACCCATCACAATGGCTAAGATCAAAAACTCAAGTGACAGCACATGCTGGAGAGGATATGGAGAAAGAGGAACTCTGCTCCACTGCTGGTGGGAATGTAAACTTGTACAACCACTGTAGAAATAAATCTGGTGCTTTCTCAGAAAATTAGGAATAGTGCTACCTCAAGATCCAGCTATAACACTCCTAGGCATATATTCAAAATATGCTCAACTATGCAACAAGGACATTTGCTCAACCATGTTCTTTGCAGTTCTATTCATAATAGCCAACAGCTGGAAACAACCCAGATGTCCCTCAATGGAGGAATAAATACAGAAATTGAGATACGTTTACACAATGGAATACTACTCAGCTATTAAAAACAAGGAAATCATGAAATTTGCAGGCAAATGGTGGGAACTAGAAAAGATCGTCTTGAGTGGGGGAACCCAGAAGCAGAAAGACACACATGGTATATACTCATTCATAAGTGGATATGAGCCATATAATATAAGATAAACATACTAAAATCTATAGTCCTATGGAAGTTAAACAACAAGGAAGACCCTAGGGAAGATGTTCAACCTCATTCAGAAGGATAAACATGATGGACATTAAAGCAGGAGAGCACAGGGAACAGGACAGGAGCCTACCACAGATAGCCTCTGAAAGACTACTGATCCAGGTACCAAAGCAGAGGCTGAGACTCATAGTCAAACTTTCGACAGAGGGCATGGAATTTTATGAAAGAAGTGGGAGATAGAAAGATCTGGAGAGGACAGGAGCTCCAAAATGAGATCAATGGAGAAAATAATAATAATTAAAAAAAAACAACAACAAAAACCAAAAACAAACAAACAAAAAAACAGCCCTGCAGAGACTGATAACCCAACCAAGGAGAATGCATGGAGAGGACCTAAAGTCCTGGCTCCAATGTAGCCCATAGACTAAGTCTCCAAGTGGGTTCCCTAATAAGGTGATCAAGGACTTTCTCTGGCATCAACTGAGTGACAGGATCTCTGATCACCTCCCCTTGTGGGAGAGGTGTGCAACCTTACCAAGCCACAGAGGAAGACAATGCAGCTACTCCTGATTAGACCTGAAAGACTACTGTCAAACAGAAGGGGAGGAAGACCTCACCTATCAGTGGACTAGATGAGGGACATAGGGGGAGAAGAAAGAGGGAGGGTGGGATTGGGAGGAAATGAGGGAGGGGGATGCAGCTGGGATACAAATTGAATTAATCATAATAAATGATAATAATAAACATTTTTAAATGTAGCCTATTCATGGTCAAAGTCAAGGATATTTTAAAAGTAAAATGAAAACATTTTAATATTATTTTAATTTTTTTCTTTATTATTATTTATTACAATTTATTCACTTTGTATCCCTGCTGTAGACCCCTCCTCATCTCAGTCCCACCTTCTCTCCCTCTTCCGTTTTTATTTCCCTCCCCTAGCCAACTGATAAGGGAAGACCTCTTCCCCTACTATCTGATGCTATCCTATCCTATCTCATTAGCATTACCTGCATTCTCTTTCTCTGTGGCCTAGTTAGGCCACCCCACCAGGGGGAGGCCACTGAGACCATGTCAGAGACAGCCCCTGCTCTCATTACGAGGGAACCCACATGAAGACTAAGCTGCCCATAGACTACATCTGAGCAGGGGAGGAGGTCTAGGTCTTTGGTTGATTCATCATTTTCTGCAGGACCCCCTGAGCCCAGATTTTTTGGCTCTGATGGTCTCCTTGTGGAGCTCCTGTTCCCTCCAGATGTTTTAATCTCCACCTTCTTTTATAAGATTCCTGCACTCTGCCTGAGGTTTGGCTATGAGCCTCAGCAACTGCTTCAATATCCTGCCGGGTAGAGTCTTTCAGAGCCTTGTCTGTGGTAGGCTCCTGTCTAGCTCATTGTCTTGGACTTCTGATGTCTATCTTGTTTGCCCTTCTGAATGAGGATTAATCCTCTTTCCTAGGGTCTTCCTGAATGAGAATCATTCCAGGTTTATCACAAAGAAAGCAAGGTATCAAAATGGCCCCAGGCTCTTGATGAGCACCTCAATCAATCTGTTCCCTGAACATTCTAGTACCAGTGGGTAGACTCTCACTCAACTTAAGCCACATCTAATTGATGTTTCTTTTTGCACAGTGCATATGTTTGTACTTCATTGCTGTTAGAGTCACTGCCCATTTGCATGGAATTATCGATACCTTTGAAGTCTTCTCCTGTACTTTACGGAATAACTTTTCCTTTCTTGACCACTAGGCATCTCCACTCTACTTCCTGTGTTAGTGTTCTGAAAACTACTTTGCAGAACAATGCATACTTTATACTTATTTACATTTGTCTTTTCTTCTCACAAGAAAATAAGCCCCAAGACAGTAGGCTTTATTTCCTATTTTGTTCCTTGTTATACCCCAATTACCCAGAGTAATGTCTAGGATAAATGATGTAATCAAAGTTTCTAAAGTAAATGGGAAAATTATAGTCCTTACCTTGCAGAAGCTCCTAATCTAATGAGAGAGTCATGCAAACAAACCAATCAATAAATCAAGCTCCCATTAACTAACTCAATGGCTAGCCACCCTTCAACTAAGAAAGGACCACTGCACCACACCAATAAAACTTAATACATCCTACACAACTGGACATTTTGAGGCCCACTCCAAGTCTCACCACTTCTACCAGATGAGTTCAGAAGACTTCTTGAACTTTCTAATCAGGTCCTCTATCAGTGAATCGGACTTAGTACTGTGTGAAAGAAGTGCTTGGCTAATTTCTAAACACAAAACAAAACAAAACAAAAAAACATTATAACAATGGCAAGCATTTCTATGTGTGGTTTAATTATGTTATGAAAAAAAAAAAAGGTGAAGTTGGGTGGGAGCCTAGATGGCTCTGCTTTGTGAGAACAAGACAAAAATGGGAATCTAGGTCTGAAACCCACATGCTGTGTGGAAATTTATTCCTCACCAATAAATAGTTGAAAAGTATGTAAGGGTTTTAGGAGCTTAAAACTTTCATGCATAGAGTGACACATGATTGTTCTCCTTTGCCTGATCATCAATCCGTTCTGAAATTAGAGTGACTGATACAGGAAGGAACTGCTGCCAGAGAGCTAACACCCTAGAATGTAGGATGTGACCGATGAAGTGCTTTATGACTTATGCCCCACTGTAATTTCTCTCCTGTATCACGTGATAGTGAGCAATGCCAGAGAAGTTTGAAGTTGTAATTTAATTTAAGTACATTATACAATCCACCTTAACAAACATAGCTTTGTTGACACATATTATATAGATGATTACAAAAAACCTGCCATATGATTTTGCTTTTGTAAATTTTAAAGTAGATACTATGATGCATTTTGCAACTTAATTTTACTTGCATGATATACAAGAAGACCATAATTTGTACAGATTAGGTAGGCAGAGGAGAATAGAGTTTAAAATTGTGGCCATAAAATGGATAAATCTCTCTCTATATATATGTATACATATACATATATGTACATGTATGTATATATATATCCATGGATATATGGATATTCATATATATCCATATATATATATATATCCATCCAATGGATATATATATACATATATATATATACATATATATATATTATACAAAGTTTCTCAAAGGAAAAATACACTTTGCTTAATAACAATTATCTGGGAAATGAATCATTATTATTTTGTATTTGCTCTACTTGCATCTATGTTAAATGAATGGCTGCTGAATTAAAAGGTGACATTTAAGCTATTTCCTTAAAAATTGTGTGATTTCTCAGGCTTTAATACATTTCCTAAGCTCATGTTTTTATCTAGACAACTTTGCTACTCTAATGTTTTTTAAAATTAAATTTGTTCTCTGCTTCGTTACAATGCTTAGCAAGTTAATAAGTTGATAAATCATAATTAACTACAACTTTCTGTTCTGTTGCCCTTCTGAATTGCTTACTTTTTTACTTTCTCTGCTTTCAAAAATTTCCTTTTGCAGTTTGCCACAGGCGCTCTTTATTAATAAAAGCAGATAGACCTCATTTCAAGGCATAGGCATCACTGGAAGTGGGTAGCTATGACACAAGTGGCACACGTATGAATACGTGAACACCAAACGCTGTGTGTGCCTGGAATGCATTCCTGCCTTCCACACAGCACCATTTACTTTTGTTTGGTTTCTTGTTTTTCTTTTTTCTTTTCCATTAATTCTTTTTTCTGCTCCCCTTCATGTTATTGTGTACAGTTTCGGGAACATTGATCCTAGCCTTCCCATTAGGGATTTTTTTTTTTAATTTTGTACAAGAAGGTGGGGTGTCAATAAAGTATAATGAGTTTTCAAACACTTCAGTAACATGTTCAAAGAAAGAGTGAAAAGGCCTTCTTCATTAGTATTTCACTTAGGGAATGTGGGTGAGCTTCACTAGAATGCAAAAAACACAAGGGACGAAAGGATTCCCACAAATGTATCTCTTCACATATTATACCGTACACGTCTCTCAGAGAGGGTTATTTAGAAGAGCCGTAATTTCTTTTTTTTTTTTCTGTTTTTTGTTCACCGAATTTCCTATGATTGCTGGAACCCCTAAGTGATATATTTATAGAAATATGACCCAAAGTTTTGTTATTGCTTAAGTGACAATAATTTTTAAATAATTAACATATCAAAGAATTCTGATTAGCTTAATATATCATTTGCAGATATTCCAGTTGGCACTTCTGAATTTTTTAAATTTTGCCTGTTTTTGAGACTGTATTTTAGTTACAGTTATTTCTCCCTTCCCTTTCCTTCAACCAAACCTTCCCACATGCCCCTATGCTTTTCCTTAAATCCATTGTCATTCTTCTTACCAATTATGATTTCACACACCTGTATATCTATATATACACATATTTTCTAGGCATAACATATTGAGTCCATAATGTTACTTGTATGTATGTTTATAGAACTATGATGTTTAGCAAGAAAGAGTGCAGAGGCAAGTGTCCTAATGGTGAGCGACTGGGCCTTACCCTGTCATGTTCTCTCTAAGCTTTTATAGTCATAGAAAGTTTACTAACCAGCTTGGTAAATTCCTATATTTCGTGAAAAAGAAATTTCCACATGGCGGAAAATATCTTAGAAATGAAACCTAAAGAAGTTGAAGGATACAGTTCATCCTGATGGGGAAGGTGCAGTGGCAGGATCATGACAACTCAGGTGGTCGCATTGCAGCATCAATCAAGAAGCAGAGAAAAACTAATGCTCATATTCAACGTGTTGGCTAAATTTTAGTCACACTGGAACCAAAGTCCATGTGGTGGTGTCAACTACATTCAGGGTAGGCATTTCCTACTCTGTAAAGCCTTTTTAGAAACATCTTTTTAGACACACCCAATGCTGTGTTTCTGTGGGGATTCTAATTTGTCATCAAATTGGCAAGAATCTACTCTGTTCATCTCTTTTTCCTTGTCTTTTTTTCGCTCTAGCCTCTCTGTTCTTTGTTCTTAAAGCATGCATCTTTGTATTTTTCCCTATTTTACACCTTTGACTTACCTTGGATTAGTGATTACTTGCTATTTCCTTTATTCCTTTATTTCCTACCTCAGAAATGGCTTATGGGTATGGTCTGGGCGGTGGGGTAATTGCAGACGTTCTGCCATGTGCCTTCAGGTTTCTCACAAGCACTGCAACCCTGTGCAGATGTGTGCGGCTGCTTCTCTCTCCCTCCAGTGTTCAGAGTACAACGTGATGAAGACTTCCTTTTCTCCCACTCACCTCTTAGGTCATTCTAGCCTGTGTGCAGCATTTCTATCCCCAGGTGTCATCCTCTGTAGTAAAATTTAAAGGATCCATTACCAGTGCATACCTTCCAAAATCCCCCTAATTCCTAAAGAGCCAAACAGAACTAGTCTAACCTCTGGATTGAAATAGATTTGACTCTCCTCCTTTGTTCTATGGTCTATACTTTCCGTTCTAAAGGACATCTTTTTTTTAAAAAAAATCTATCCACACACCTTTGTTTCTTGTGATTTTCAGTTTGCAACAATGCATGTATGAACTACAAAATTAGAGCCCCAAGGTTATTTTTAAAACATGGAAGAATCCCATGACTGAAAGAAAAAAAAATAATGTGAATATTTTGCTCAGCTTTACTTTTTAATTTTTACGCTTTTTATTTTAATTTTTATTTTTTATATTAATTACTGTTTATTCACTTTGTATCCAAGCTGTAGCCCCCTTGGTCATTTCCTCCTAACCCCACATTCACTCTCTCATCTCCTCCCATGCCCTTCTCCAAGTTCACTGATAGGGGAGATGCTCCTCCCCTTCTCTCTGACCCTAGTCTATCAGGTCTCATCAGGAGTGGCTGCATTGCCTTCCTCTGTGTCCTGGTAAGGCTGCTCCCCCCTCAGGGGGAGTAATCAAAGAGCAGGCCAATCAGTTCATGTCAGAGACAGTCCCTGTTCCTATTACTATGGAACCCACTTGATTACTGAAGTGCCATGGGCTACATCTGTGCAGGGGTTTTACGTTATCTCCATGAATGATCTCTGGTTGGAGTATCAGTCTTAGGAAAGACCCCTGTGCTCAGATTTTTTGGTTCTGTTGCTCTCCTTGTGGAATTCCTGTCCTCTCCAGATCTTACTGTTTCCCACTTCTTTCATAAGATTCCATGCACTCTGTCCAAAGATTAGCTATGAGCCTTAGCATCTGATTTGATACACTGCTGGATAGAGTCTTTCAGAGGCCCTCTGTGGTAGGTTCCTGTTCTGTTTTCTCTCTCTTCAGATGTCCATCCAATTTGCCTTTCTGAGTGAGGATTGATCATCATACTCAGGGTGCTCCTTCTTGCTTAGCTTCTTTAGGTGTGCAGATTTTAGTATGTTTATCCTATATTATATTTTTAATATCCACTTATAAATGAGTATATGCCATGTGTGTCTTTCTGCTTCTGGAATACCTCACTCAGGATGATTATTTTCTAGATACCACCATATGCCTGAAAATGTCATGATTTCCTTGTGTTTAATTGCTGAGTAGTATTCCATTGTGTAAATGTATCACAATTTCTGTATCCATTCCTCAGTTGATAGACATCTGGGTTGTTTCCAGATTAAAATGCTAGGAACATGGTTGAGCAAATATCCTTGTTGTACTTGAGTATATTTTGGTTATATGCCCAGGAGATGTATAGCTGGATCTTGAGGTAGTACTATTCCTAATTTTCTAAGAAAGCTCCAGATTGATTTCTAAAGTGGTTGTACAAGGTAACATTCCCAAGAGCAATGGATGAGGGTTCCCCTTTCTCCACATCCTCTCCAGCATGTGTTGTCACTTGAGATTTTGACCTTAGCCATTCTGATGGGTGTAAGGTGAAATCTCAGGGTTGTTTTGATTTACATTTCCCTGATGACTAAGGACTCTGAACAGTTCTTTAAGTGTTTCTCTGCCATTCCATATTCCTCTATTGAGAATTCTCTGTTTATTTCTGTACCCCATTTCTAATTTGATTATTTAATTTGTTGCTGCTTAGCTTCTTGAGTTCTTTATATATACTGGATATTAGCCCTCTATCAGATATAGAGTTGTTGAAGATCCTTTCCCAGTCTGTAAGCTGTTGTTTTGTGCTGATGACAGTGTCCTTTGCTTTGCAGAAGCTTTTTAGTTTCATGAGGTCCCACTTATTGATTGTTAATCTTAGAACCTGTGCTGTTAGTGTTTTGTTCAGGAAATTGTCTCCTATGCCAATGAGTTTAAGACTCTTCCCCACTTTTTCTTCAGCTTAGCTTTTCTACTCACTATGCAACCAATTCTTATTGGCAGTCATAAAATGAGTCTAAAATTTTAGCCCTGATAATACCAATCATGAAAATAGTTTAAATTTTTTCATGCATAATGAGAACAAGTCTACACTCTAGATCCTAAGAAACGTCAAATATATGTTGTTATAAATGCATTTTAATACATTCTTTTTACAAATTCTGAGACTGTCAATTATGTTAATATTAATACAGAGATACCAGGATTTTGATGTAGGCTTTCTTACAAACCTTATGTAAGTCATCTAAAATAAATTGCCCCCTTTTTTGAGTTGTAATATTTTTGCTTGAAAATAAGAGAAATGTTATAAAAAATCCCTAGCTCTCCCATTATATAGATGATCGGTTGTGTTACATTGAAAAGTCACGGTATGGGATTTGGAAGAATTTGTAAAATTTTTATAAAGCACACCATTGCATTCTGAGACTAATGTGTGAAGAAGAGATAATGAAGTACAGAATGCTTAAAACATAGTTGATATTCAATAAATTTTACTTTTTGTTACACAAATAAATTTAATGCAAACCATTAATTAAATGTCTTCATAAAGTCCAGCATAGAAAATATCCACTTTTACTATTTTGACTTAAAAAATAATAAAAGAAATGAAGTGTAAGACGCAGAATGGAAAAGGTGGTTCTTGGAGCTGTATACAAGAAGGAGGCCCATTTAATTATGCTGTGCCAAGAAAGTGTTTTAAATCTCAATGATTTTTGGAAGTCATGGATTACTCTCCTCTTGTCTACCTTACCATCACTTGCTCTTCCTTTTATGCCATAATTCAAAATGAGAAAATAAATTCTACTAGAAGCATTGTCAATTTTGTATCTATGGAGCCATGTACCTTAAGACTACATAATGACAAAGGATGTGTTTAAGGGATAGGAGACAAGGCTCAGTGGTGGTGTACTTGCTAGGATATTTAAGACTCTGAGCTTGATTGCCAGCACCAGAAAAAAAAATAAAACTAAATAAACATCTGCTTCAGTGTACAAATCTTATGTACATCAGATGTCCAAGTAAGAAAATAATGAGGCCAAAATACTTAACTTTCCCACATAGGCACAATTAGAAATTCTCTAATAATAAAGGAAGCAGAAAGTCCCATGAGTTAGTGGACAGTATAAAAAAGCATTTATCAAAAAAAATATCCTGCTCCTTATTAAGTAGTCTATTGCATTTCTTCATCTAAAATTAAACAGGTGAGGCCAGAGAAATGGCTCAGCAGGTAGACTCACTAGGTAAAGAAACATGCTGCCAAGACCTACTACCTGGGAAGATCTTCTTTATGGAGCAAGAAAACAAGCAAAGGGTTTCTTTCTCATTTACATCCTGAAAAAAATCCTAATTGTTACTATTGTTTTCAAGAGATGTCGAAAGGGGATTTTTTTTAACTTTTATTAATTACACTTTATTAATTTTGTATCCTCCCATAAGCCCCTCCCTCCTCCCCTCCCGGTCCCACCCTCCCCCTTTCTGCATGCATGCCCCTCCCCAAGTCCACTGAAGAAAGGAAGCTGATGTCTGGGTGGCTCTTCAGGTTTAGATTCAGCTGGAACTATTATACATGGAAGATTACCACTAGAAACGGCATACTGCCACATGTGGCAAAATAACGATTTTAATGATGCTGATAGTATATAATCAATTGCTCTTTATCCCCAAGTTTATTTTACCCATATCACATTAAAATGAGGAACTGATTCCTAAATATGAGTTTCTCTAGATCTCTTTTTTAGGTAAGATGGAATACAACAAATAGTCAATAATCAGGACACCTGCATTCCAGGTCTGTATTAACCAAGATAATGCAGCCAGAAAGTGCGTGAATTATACAGCTTAGAAAAATATAAAAATAAAGTTTGAGCTATGTTTGATGATCCACAACTATAAGCCCAGCACTGGGAGACAGAAGAATGAGAATCAGAAATCTAGAGATTACAGATGAGAACCTATCTCAAAAATCAGAAAACAAGCAAGCAGAAAAACCAGAAGTTTGCCAGTTGAGATATCTCACAGTTCAGACTTGTAATCTCCCCTGTAAAGACTGTTGAGAGAGGCAAGAAGAATTCTGTGAATTGAACTGCATTGTAAGTTTCCAGAAAAACAATAAAAACAAAAACAGAAGGAAAAAAAAAGATATAGATAATTGTTTGGGGGTGAGCTACCTTAGTTGAAGTTGTCACTAAGCCATATTTCCGGTAGAAGCAATGAGAAGAGTCTGTTCCAGCCCGTCTCCCACATTTTGGAATTTCTCTAGGTAATATTACCGTATGTCCCGGTGTTTCCCTTGTGTGCATTTCTGTCTCTACACAAATTTCTCTCCTATAAAGATACTGGCTAGAGGATGAGTGTCTACCCTAGTGACTTCATAGTAACTAATTGTCTCTGAAATGATCTTGTTTTAAGAAAGTTCATATTCTGGGGCAGCAAGGCTTACAACCAGCACAGCAATTTTAGGAGATATATTTCAACCTATAACAAGGCCTAATTTTCTTTATTATATAATTTTTAATTTTTGCTCTCTATTTCAAGCCTAATTTCCTTTACTTGGCACCTAGTTTCCAAATAAATAAATCTGACAGAGGCACTCCAGTTCAGAATCACTAGTCACTAGGTTAATTTCATACAGGATTACAAACCTTTCTAGGGGGGCAAAAGACAGGAGCCCCACAAGGAGACCAATAAAACCAAAAGAGCTCAGCACAGGGGGACGACAGAGATTGATGCATCAACCAAAGACCACACATGGAGAGGACATAGACCCAGTCCAGATAATAGCTTATAGACAGCTCAGTCTCCATGTAGATTCCCTAGTAAGGGGAGACAGACAGTCTCTGACATGAATTTGGTTGACTGCTCCTTGATCACTTCTTCCTGGTGGGGTGACCTAGCCTGCTCACAGATTAAGAGGACCCAGAGTGTCCTGATGGGATCTGATAGGCTAGGAGCAGACAATAGGAGAGGAAGACTTCCCCTACCAGAGGTCTAGGGGAGAAGGATTGGGGAAGAAGAGGGAGAGAGGGCGGGACTGGGAGGAGTTGAAGGAGGGGGCTACAATTGGGATACAAGGTGATAAATTGCAAAATAATAATAATAATAATAATAATAATAATAATAATAATAATAATAATAAAATGAACAACATCACCAAAAAAAGAGATGTGGTCTGCCAGCTTAAGAATTCTCAAGAACGTCGATACCATTTGCCTTTCTGAATAAGGATTGATCATCTTACCCAGGGTCCTCCTTCTTGCTTGGCTTCTTTAGGTGTACAGATTTTAGTATGTTTAGTATGTTTATAATATGTAGACATATTATATGTCTACTATCCACTTATAAGTGAGTATATACCATGTGTGTCTTTCTGATTCTGGGATAACTCACTCAGGATGATCTTTTCTACTTTCCTACCATTTGGATGCAAATTTCATGATTCCCTTGTTTTCAGTAGCTGAATAGTATTTCATTGTGTAAATGTACCACAATTTCTGTATCCATTCCTCAGTTGAGGCTTAACTGGGTTGTTTCCAGATTCTGGCTATTATGAATAAAGCTGCTATGAACATGGTTGAGCAAATATCCTTGTTGTATATATACTTGAGCATATTTTGGATATATGCCTAGGAGTGGTATAGCTGGATCTTGAGGTAGCACTATTCCTAATTGTCTGAGAAAGTTCCAGATGGATTTCCAAAGTGGTTGTACAAGTTTACACCAGAAGAGGGAGAAAACAGGAAACAGAACAGGAGCCTACCACAGAAGGCCTCTGAAAGACTTTACCCAGAATTGCATCAAAGTAAAAGCTGTGACTCATAGTCAAACTGTAGGAAGAGTGCAGGGAATCTTATGAAAGAAGGGGAAGATGAAAGACCTGGAGGGTATAGGAGCTCCAGAAGTAGAGCAACAGAACCAAAAAATCTGGACACAGGGGTCTTTTCTGAGATTGATACTCCAACCAAGGACCATTCATGGAGATAACCTACAACCCCTGCACAGAGGTAGCCCATGGCAACTCAGTGTCCAAGTGGGTTCCGAGTAAGGGGAACAGGGGCTGTCTCTGACATGAACTCAGTGGCTGGCTCTTTGATCATCTCGCCCTGAGTGGCAAGCAGCCATACCAGCCACAGAGGGAGGCAATGCAGCCAGCCCTGATGAGACCTGATAGGTTAGGGTCAGAGGGAAGGGGAGGAGCAACTCCCTTAACAATGGATTTGGAAAAGGACATGAGAGGAGATGAGGGATTGAGTGTGGGATTAAGAGGGAACAAGAGAGGAGGCTAAAGCTGGGATACAAAGTGAATAAACTGTAATTACTAAAAAATAAATAAACAATAAATAAATAAATAAATAAATAACCAAGAAAGTAGCTACACAGATTAATTCCTTCCCATATTTAAGTAAAATAAAGTTTTGAAAAAAAAAAAGAATTCTTAAGAATGATTCCTTTGTCTCATAAAGCTGTGACCTAGGGAAATAATTATAAAATGACCAAATCGAGCTGAATTTGCAAGACCAGGTAAAGGAAACAGCCTTCCTTACAAGGTGGCTTTTTGTGTTCTCACACAAACGCCATCCTTCTCAGTCTGTGTTCTTCCTGTTGGAGAATTGCTTGTTCTAGTCACACATTCTGAGTTGTTCTCATAGCCTGAAATTTCAACTTCTTTTACAGCCCGAGCTGACATCATCTGCTCAGACCTGATGTCAGTCACCTTTCCCAGCTGTTAATCTTCTTTGTGACCCGTTTTGGTTAGAAGAATCTTGGACGTTACTGGCTTTTTATTTTACATGGAAAATGTCATGTACTTCAGTTTTGAGTCTGAATCACATAATGGCAAAAACAATAATAGTCCACCCTAGAGAATATTGGGAATATTATTTTGAGTCCAGAATGTATTCTTATCAGGTAGATGTGATTTATCATACTTACTTTCATGTTATCACTTATTTAAGGAAAAAAAATAAAGGAATACTTTTCCACAATATTCAGAATGACAGACTAATTATGACATGGCTAGAAACCATTAATATATGCCCATCAAGCAATTATTCCAACCTACACATTCACAAGAAAAATAAAATTATTCTTATGAAAAATTTACATATACAAATTTGAAAGTTCCTTTCTAAATTCTGCTATGATTTATATACCCACATTTTGATCATTTAAATTATGTATTGAACACATGCTTTAAAAATATATCCTCATTATAATATGCTTTCCACAACAATGTGCTATATTTCTTGCTGGGAACTCATTAGTAATGTGTATTTATAGGACACATTCAAATGTATTGAGACATGTAGCTGCATTTATTGATAACAAATGAAATTAATGGAGCATCTGTGAATGAGATTTTAATTTGCTATTACCTCAAACTTAATAAAACCTTAAAGCCTGATTTATAAATTCATCAAGATGCAAGAAATGAGATTTTTTTAAAGGATAGAAGAGAATAAAAATTAATGCTCAGCATCTTTTCTAACACAAAGCATGGTTTCCTAAAGACTTCAAAATGAATATGACATTGCAGTGACTTACAAAAAAAAAAAATCAGAATTTTGCCCAGATAACCTACTGTAAATAAATATATATGTATGATATATATTCTCTGACTATGATAGCTTCCAGGAAGCATGTAGAGGTGAGACAAAAGAGAGATTAACTGAGAATAAATTCTTAAGCACAAAGAATGTTAATTGTAGTATTATTTAAAACACCATATTACAGAATCTCAATGAATCCTAATGAATCCAAGGATTTATTTGAGCCTAACAAAAGCTAAGTACTTCTTAAAATGAAATCAAGAGAGATTAGGACAAAAGAGAAAATATATAAAGGTCCATCTGGAGCTTAAAAGTCAGGGAATAAAGAAGCATTACATGTCAGGTCAATGGAAAATTTGAAAATTTATTCTGATTTCACCAATATATTAACTCCACCACCAAAGCTGTTTTTTTGTTTCATAGTTAAGTCATTAGACTCCACCCCTGGCAATATTTTGTCAGCCTCTAGTTTGATATTTATTTTCTTTTTCTTCAACAGAGAAATGGATACTTAATAAAAGCATATTTTATTTTTAATCTACTATTTCATGGTTCTTGCCCTGATAATCATTACTTTACTGTATTATGAAACAACTTTTTTTTTCATGGCATACATCTTTTCATGGCCACATTTATATGCTGACTCTTTCCTGAATGATAACGTGTTTCCCTGTAGCTACTCTAGCTCTCCTCTGTAGATCGAGGATAAGGCTAAATTGAATGATTGATGAGTTTCATTGATAAGCAAGGTTTCTGGTTTCATGCCCACCTAGGCTAGAGCCAGGCAGCATAAACAAAATGGAAAATTGATAAATTACTCAGATATTATTATCTATACTATTCCTGAAGGCTCAAAACTTTAAATAGGTTCTGAGGACAAAGACAAAATGCAGATATAATCCCAAATCCAAATCAAATTCATAGTCTCGCTCCCTTCATGTGGTACCTTAATTTCGACACCTTAAAATGTGAGTTCATTGCTTTATTAGAGCACTGTCAAATGAGTACCAATTGTGTTATCTTCATGAATTAATGTGTATATAAGCAAATCAATATCAGAGGCTACTTGTTCCTAGGTCAGAGGCAGCAAGTGGCTGAATAAAAGACTATCCTACTATGAGGATCAAAGTTGTCTCTCCAGAAACTGGGCCTAGGAGTATTACAACATTAACTGGGGCTGAAAGGAGACCTTTGCCTTCCCAGGACATGGACTATTTTTTTTTTTAATCTGAGTTTTGCTATTTTGTTTTTTTTTTTAAATTCTCGAAATACTTCATAGTAGACAGTGCCTATAACATATCGTAGTAAAACTTTCTTTCAGCTTTTATCTCCTGTCATTTTTTCGAGCTATCCTTCATTACACATCCAGTAATCTCTCTGATATCCTTGCTGCTTTCTTGAACTTTCCTACAAAAGACTTGAGGTGAAGCAGAGCCACCTTCAAAGAGTGTCCATAGAGTAAGGAAGTCACACCAGTTTACCCTAGGACTGCCATCTTGTTTTCCAGTAGTTTTTTTTTATGCAAGATTGAGCGCGCAGCCTAGTTTAGGAGAAGCTGCTGTGTTTCTACAAATTTTCTGGCCCTGACCAAACTTTCTCCTGTTACCCTCATACTGTGATGACATAGAACTCCTCATTCTTTCTTCCTGAGTGATCCCAATCAGGAACACTCATTTTAGAAGTCATTGTGAACAATGCTGCTCCTACTTGCAAAGCAAAGTTTAAAGTAGTATGCCTTTAAAATTTTTGTCTTTTTAGAATTTACGTCTATGTGCATAAATTTACTTCACATATGTTCAGGTAACTGCTGAGGTCAGAAGAATGAGTAAGATCCCCAAGAGATGGAGTTATAGGCAGTTGTGCCCCACTTAACATGTGTGATGGGAACTGATTGTAGTAGGTCTGCAAGACCACTGAGTGCTCTTAAGCACTAAGCCATCTCTATAGCCCCATCACACTCCCCCATCAATCTCCTCTTAGGGTTACAATAGCAAGAGTTTTGAGAAAAATCTCAAACTCTGCTTTTAAAAATGAAAAGTTTCTTTGCAAATACATTGTTATATCCCACCTACTAAAATTTTTATCGTTCATGATAGAAAAATATTTATACTGAAGGTAATGCCTCATCCTATTTAATGGACAATCTCATAACCAGCTCGTCAATACTGTTTCTTTTATTGATTCCCATAACTTGTGGATGTCCTCACGTTTCACACATGTCTGGTCTCCTCAGTCAGAATCATAGCATCACCTTTGATTTGCTGCTTTTTTTTAGATCTTTGAATTTCAGAATCTACCTCAGCATAGTAGGTATTCTACATTCCCACAGCAACTGTAAGGATCCAGCTTAAGCCATCTATAGGCTGTCATGCTGTTATCAGAATGGTCAAGAGCTTCAGAAAACTTCATGATACAGAGAGTATAAAGAACATAAGAGACGGAGGACAAGGAAGAGTGCTATGGAACAGTGTCTTCCGGATATGACATGGCATTAGTCCTCATGAACTCACTGCAGCTATAGTGACCTATAAAAGCAATGTATGACATTGGGCCCATCAATATTACATCATGCATGGAGGAGTTGCTCACAAAGATTCAATCTTTCCTAAGGATTATGGGCTTTAACGGTTTCTTGCAGAGAAGCTGTTATTTTCTTCATTGATGTAACCATTGGTACATTGCCCATCTCCAGTAAATAACCTCACATCTACGCTCATAAACAACGAAAGTAAACTCAGTGGGTCATGAAAAGAGAATGTGAAAATAAAAATACATCACAGCACTATGAGGCCTTGTTGGGAAGAAAAAGTTCAGAAAGACAGACACGGGAGAAGGCAATGTGACTTTTAATCACAATTAATAACAACCAATCCTTTATATCCTTATACGAAATTGTTAAATAATTAAAAATGTGTCCAAGACTATTTTCCTTGCTACTTTACAAACCTCCAAAGGAAATCCATCTCTCAACCTTATTCTTGCTGTTCAACAATTGGTATTTTCCACTGAGGACCAAGATTCTGGATGTTGTCTTTCAGCACAGTGCAGGTTCTATATATCCCTGGTTTTGCTTACTTTATTTCCTAGTTTGCTGTGTCTCCCTATCCCTCCTCAACAGCACTTTTCTCCAGCCTCACCTCATGTCCTCTTCTCTGTAAGGCAGCTGTGTTTGTTTGCTTTGGAGGATATCTGATAAAATTGCACATTTGTGACCCCCTTCTGAGCCTTAGCCAGGCACCTTCATACTCCATCACCACACTGAGTTTGTTTATGTTAAAGAACTGGTTTTCTCTTTGGCACTGATCCTTCTGCCATCTTATCCAACTTTGTATCTGTAACGTCCAACTCTAAGTTTGATGATTAGAAAATATCAAGTACAAATATTTGTGGAAGAAATGAACAGAAGTGAATTTCATTTTCCAGATTTCCTGTCATCTGTCTCAGAACAACACTTTCAGACACTCTAGAAAATGATTTTCATTGTCTCAGATTTTGCAATAACTCAGACTTCCTGTCTCTAGCACTTATTAATCATAATAACTTTGAAATAATTTCTCTGTGCAAATATTCAGGGTCTCATCCATAACTGAGTGAAATGTAGACTGAAATAATCAATCATTATTTTCTGAACCAAAAACCCTGTAATTAAGAAGTCTATCAATGTGCCAACAACTTGTGGGTTTAGAAATTAATTTTTGTTTGTTAAAGAGCCTCAAACATAATGTAATATGGGTCCATTGTGAAATGTATTAATAGATTGTTCATCTCATTTTCCTTGTTCCTTTTTATTTGAATTCTTTTGGAAAGTAGAAAAGTCATATCGTTTTATTCTTGTAAAATTTTGACAGGATGTGCACTTTCTTGCAAGTTGGTGGAATCATCATCATATCAAATTGTAAAATGTGTGGAAGTGAAAAGTGAACACCTGAACACTCCTGCTGTGTGAGATAGATGGGTTATTTCATTTAGTCCTCTGCTGAGTTCATTCACTGATTAAATATGTACTGAGTAGGTACCTTCAGTGTGTCACGCACACTTTGCTGGTACTTTAAATATGATACAAGCTGCGGTACAGAAATTCACTCTTGACCTTCTCATTTAGCAACTGGTAGCACCTGAACCAGAAACCAGATCTGTTCTGTAATGCTTTTGGTCTGGATTGTTGACATAAAAACCACAGCTCTCATCTGAAAAAGAGATAGTGAATTCTAGATTTGTTTTGAGTGACAATGACCTAGGAACACAAATTAGATTACCCTAAATTCCATGTTCCAATGAAGAAGCAGTTTCATGATTTTTTTTATGGTTTTTCAAATCAACGAAAGTCATAAATCAAAGCAAATTTAAAATACATTGGAGGATACACAAGAGAGGCAGGTACACGATGGGGAAAGATTTTATATAGGTCCAAGATGCTCTCTGATGGCATTCTTAGCTTTTGGCTTGGTAGAAGCGTGCATTGTAGTAAGTTGATTGATATTAAAAAGGGTTTTCTTTTTAGTCAAAAGATGTTAGTTCTGAAACAGAGGTGGGCACAAAATGGCTGTTGTGGAGGGCTGAAACTAGCCCAAAATAAGAAAATTAGCCTCTGAGGCTGCAACATTTCCACACTTCCACTCGTTCAATCTTTCAGTTTCTGCAAACGCACCTTCTTTTCAAAATGTGCATTAGAGTCTATGTCTCTCATTCAACGTATTGTTTGATGTCTTTTCCTTGAAAGTAAATTGAAGAAAAGACCAGAAAGGAAAACATTCATATTAAAACACACAAGTGGCTATAACAAAAGCATTTATGTGCTGAAACAATACTTAGCTGCCATCTTATCTAACTCTGACTTGAAACACATATAAATAAAACATCCATTGAGATTCTTATACTGTTCATTCTTTGACTTATTCATCTAACCTATATTCTTAAAACACCAACTCTATGAGACACAGCAATGCATAATTGTTAAAACAAACATTAAAGAAGATGAATATGCTTGTACATGTTCAGGGCATTCATTTTTTTTTAGGGTGATTGCAGGGGATAAAATTATGTTGAAATCCCCTGATCTGTCTTAAATCCAGGGCTTCTTCAATGAAGACACACTGGTGGCTGAGGGCTGTGATGCTGAACCAGTGGACGATGCCTCCATAATTCAGATTGAGGGCAAGAAGCCCCATTGCCCGAAGAACAGTAAAGAACAGCAGTGATAGGGCACCGTGACTCACGTGGTCAGGCTTAGGTGACTCCCTTTACAGCACCTCTGCTGAAGTATCACATCTACTTAACTAGGCTGGTTATGGGGAGATTTGCTGATGGGATTTCCTATGCTGCCAGTCCCTGAAGTCAGAAACTATATTTTAGTGTTCCTCTCAATACTCCTTTGATGAAAGCATAAGTGCTGAGGAAAACATTTAGCCATTAATGAGGGTGGCCGCGAATGAGGAAAGCCCATGCACTGGGTAAAAAGACTCTGATAAGAAAGAGTGACTTTGGTTGGGGTTTTAGTCTCTGTGAGCCTCCCTGGGCCCTGGTTAGTTGGTTCTGTCGGTCTTCTTGTGGAGCTCCTGTCCCCTCCCTTCTACCCCCTCTTCAACTCACCCCCCCCCACACACACACACTCTTCCACAAGTCCTCCTCAGTAGTGCCCAGTTTGGCTATGAGTCTCAGCATCTATTTTAATCAGCTGCTGGGTAGAGCCTCTCAGAGGATAGCTATGCTATAGTCCTGTCTTGAAGCATAGCAGAGCATGATTAATAGTGTCAGGAGACCGAAGCAGCAACCAAGGACCATGCATGGACACCTAGGCTCCCTACACAAATGTGGCCTATGGGCAGCTCAGTATTCATGTGAGTCCCAAAGTAAGGGAAGCAGGGACTGTCTCTGACATGGACTCTCCTTCTTGCTTTTTGATCACTTCCCCGTGGCAGATGCAACTTGATGTATTGGGGTGAGTTTGTGTGTTGGGGGTCTCCTTTTTTTTGAGTTGTAGGGAAGGGGATAGGAGGAAGAGGGAGGAGGGTGGGACTTGTAAGAGAAAAGGAAGGGGCCATTATCAGATTGTAAAGTGAAGAGAGAGAGAGAGAGAGAGAGAGAGAGAAAGAAAGAAAGAAAGAAAGAAAGAAAGAAAGAAAGAAAGAAAGAAAG
>NW_026596034.1:19519599-19625841 GCF_907164565.1 Psammomys obesus
AAGAAAGAAAGAAAGAAAGAAAGAAAGAAAGAAAGAAAGAAAGAAAGTCGAAAGTCGCATACTGAATGAAGGTCCAGGTGGGAAAGAACAGGAATTAACAAACAGAAGTTAATCAGAAGACTACAAGGCCAGAGAAAACATCTGCTGATTACATGGCCCCTTGGTGGTAGTTGTCGGTGGCTTTCATTGGTCTCTGATAAGTAGAGACCTAAAAGTTTGTGACTGGAATAAAATCAGATCTCTGATGGGTTGTCTTATATAACACATGAGATGAGAAGAGAGTAAGTTGTATGGAGTTATTATTCTAATACTCTCTATTCATTTTATTATCAAATTAAAATTTTCATTACATGTTCTACACTGTCATAGAGTGATGTTTATGATTAAATTTTTGGTACACATTTTACTTTTGTTGGGTATATTTTCAAAAGTCAGTCTCTCCAAGTATTGTAGATGGGTACAATATTGCCTAGTTGCTAGCTCGTAACAGGATTCCCGATGAGAGAATACTAGTTAAGTCGCCTTGCTTTCCAGAGTTAACCTTTGGAGAAAGTCAGTATTTTGTCTGACAATGGCAGCTGTTTCTATTTCTCATTTAATCTTCACATCATTTCTCTCTATGACAGCCCAGATTTATCTTCCAAAACTCATTTGCATTTTAAAAATCAAAGTTTTATTTCCAATTATGAAAATAAGATTATGTCCATTACAGAAAATGAGAAATTACTGAAAATTCACAGCTAATAGTGAAACCATTATTTCCCTCTTGCTATATGTCTGAATGTTTGTTGTTGTTTGTATGTTTAAAAATGTAACATACTGGAGCTGGAGAGAAGGCTCAGTGGTTGAGAGCACTGCTGCTCTTTCAGAGGACCCAGGTTCAATTCCCAGGACCCCCACAAAAGCTCACAAATGCCTGTAGTTCCAGTTCCAGGATAATCTGTCACCCTCACATAGACATACATGCAAGCAAGACACCAGTGCCCATAAAAATAAGTATATCTTTGGAAAAACATACTATTTAATGTACTATAATAATATACTATACTATAGTATTATTTCACATTCTAATTTTGCCTTTTAACTATCTGGCTGGAAATACTTTTATTTTCTAAAAATAGCAAATACTTACCTTTTATTATGTGGAAATTATTGTTTTAAAGCATGTAAACATGGCAGAGAAACTAAACTTAATAATTGGCATACAAAATAACCCTTTATATATACACATTTTAAAATAATTACATATAACAGTCTTAGTACCCACATAATTTCTAATTTGCCAGAAATTTTTCTAAGCAACAGAATTTGCTAATCAACATTTACAAAAACTTATGGGATAAGCTCTTTCTTGTTTTGAAATTATCTTCATTTTACAGACAAGAGAATCAAATCAATAAGAGTATAAAGAAATTCCCTGTGTGACATCTTCTCAGAGAGGGAGCTCAAAACTAAGAGCCCAAATGACTCACGAGTTAATGTCATCTATAAGCCTTCTACCTCAGGAGCAATAGTCTCTGAACTGGTGAGCTCTAATGTATGATTATACTGGGTAATGTTTTATGGAAGTAAAATATATAGTTTTCCAAGTATCATATCATTCTACTGTAAAGACAACAGAATTCAATGCAACTTTCCCAACCTGTTATCTTCTGCTTGAAAACTTTTTCTAAATTACTTGACAATTTTCATGGGACTTTTAAAGTACTTACCTTTCTATGTCTAAATAATTCACTCATTATTTTCATTATGTATAACCTGTACTGACTTGCTATCATAAAAGTGAGATTGATTTATTTGATATCTAATGCCCTGTGCCAAACACTCCTCTTCTCTTTTCTTTTCATCTCTTCATTTCTTTCCTGTCTCCTTCCCTCTCTCTCATCTCACTTTTTCCATCTTTCTTCCTTTACTCCTGTGTCTATCCGAATTACTAAAAAATAAATATACACTTTATATCAATAAACATTTATGGTTAGTTATGTCTAGTTATGAATGAGGCCATTATACAGAAATGATCATTTTTTAAATTAAATTGCATTTCTTGAATCAATTGTGGTAGTTGTATTTCTCTTCTTGAAAAATATCACACATCTGAAATTAATCATAACTTCCTATAATTTTTAGAAAATTCTAGTCTATTGTTTTTGCCTTCTTACCAATATTGCATTTCCCAAATCTATGACTGAACTACAGGTCTATATTTCTTAAGCTTCCTTTCTCTTTTACTCAAGGATCTGCTCCTCTCAAGCGTGCTTACTAGTATATTGGAGCTATATCTTCATACCATCCTGGGCACCGCCTTTGCTCTGTCCAGTTAAGAACCTACCTGTTTCTCAAGCCTTCATCTTTTTTGTCTATTCTGTACATTTTTCCAGTAGCTTCCTCAGACAGGGCATACACATATAATATTTTTGGACTGTGCCTAAGAATATCTTCTAACATTCTCCTATATAGTTGTTGGTTTGTCTCCATACATGGAACTTTGAGTTGTATATAGTATCAGCATAAAATATTAGAAAGCACTTATTTCTTTCCAAATTTTAACTGGCACCAAATAGTGGTTCGTGGAGGATTTACTGTTATTTTAAAGTGTGTGTGTGTGTGTGTGTGTGTGTGTGTGTGTGCGTGCGCGCGTGTGCGTGTGTGTGTTCATGCGTGTGGTTATGCTTGCATCCAGGTACCCTCAGAGACCAGAAGAGAATGTCAGACCCTCTGGACTAGGGTTGCAAGCAATAGTGAGTGATCTGCCAGAAATGAGTGCTTGAAACTGATCTTGTTCCTCTGGAAGAGCAGCCAGCACCCAGCCAGTTAAACACTTCTCCAGTCATAATATGCTGCCTTGTTATTTCATCTTCTTTTTGTGCACTCCCACCTATACACTTATATTCTGAAATTTGATTCTGATATTTGTAATTTTTCCTTGTGCACACTGAGCATTCATTGTACCTTTTGATATGAAGAGCATTAATGTTAATTAATAAAATGATCTATTAAATAATTTTCACCATTTTATGTTATTTCTATGAAGCAGCTGCACCCCAATTAGTAACAATAAACACTGGTTAAGAATGTATCTTTTATTACCCTTTTCTTTGTGGCCTCATCTCTATCAATAGTTATAATTTTACTTCTGGTACGGCCCTTTCAATGTAAGCTACTTTTCTCATCTATGAATATTCTTTTTCGTAGCATTTTGTTCATGTTTCCATCTAACACAACTTTCTCACTAACAGTGATATTGTCTGTTTTCAACATCTTTTCTCCTGTATGTGTTTATGTATCTGGCCTCTGTAACTCTTGTTAAGATTTCAAAAGCATTTATAGTCAATGACTGTTATTAACTCTTTGGAGTTGTTTATTACTTTGTACTACTTCCTTGTATTAAAGCAGTTGAGCCTTTAGTGTTTAACTATGATGAATCCATAAGAGTATCACTTGTGATCATAATAATTTTTTGTAGGAATTTACAAGTTACTTGGTGAATTAGTTTATCTTCCTAAGAAATTACTGATACTGTCTGTAAACCTGGTTTCCTTTTACTGTAACACATTTTCTTTTTAGATTTACTTTTAAGTTTCTTTTTTTAGATTTTTTTTTCATTTTCTTAGTATGAGTGTTTTACCCACCTGTGTGTCCAGAAGAGGATGTCTGGTACCTTGAAAAAGGAGTGACATCTGGTTAGGAGTCATAGGGCACACAGGGAACTGAACCCAGGTCCTCTGCAAGAGCAATAAATGCTCGTAACTACGGAGTCCAAATTCCATCCTCTTTAACAATGCCAGTCAAATACTGATGTCTTTCTATGTTCAAATCTCTAAAATCTAAAGAAAAAATGTGATTTACACATAGTCATGCTTACACTGTAAATATATTCTCAATTTATTTTCCTGCACTCTAAATAATTTAAAACTCATGTGAATTTTGTAATGGCTTCAGGATTATAAAGACCCCTGGGTTGCTGCCTCCAATAAATGTCCCTGCTTACACTTCAAAAATTCTCAGAGATCAACATTAAACTCCCTACTTATGAGCTGTGTTATCATCTCTGAAGTATGCATGGATGCCTAGGTCAGAATGAGAACATAGAGATATCTTGAGCGGTTTCTTCTGCCACAGAAATATTTAGCTAACCTTCTTTCCTACCTTTCTGGAGTCTTTCTAATCCAAAGACAGTATTCCTCTTGTTCAACAGCTAAGTACAAGAAGAAGAAAACAGATTGCTTAGCCTCCTCCTGGACACATTATTGAGACTGTATGACATTTTATCTACATAAATGTAAATGAGGTCAGCAATGCTCACTGAGCCATAGCAGATGCATAAAAATAGATGAATGAAAAGAATTGATTTCGTATTGAACATCTGAGATGGGATAGACCACACTGTTTCTTTGTTTACATTTATTTGCTCTGTGCTTAACTTTTACTTTTCATCCTATTTTTTTATGTATTCCAAACATTTCATTATACAATTTTTCAAGCATATTGCAAAACTGAAAGGATTTTACAGTGAACAGCCACATGCCTCCCACCTACCTTCTATTATTGATGTTTTACTATTTGTATTTTAACTTATATATTTGTCCTCTACCAAACAATCTGTTTTTTTGTTTTTGTTTTTGTTTTTTAATGTTTCAGAGTAAACTGCAGGTAATTACATATGTGTGTTCCTTAGCTGCGTTAACACACACAAAGTCTTAATTACTTACAATGCTTACAAAATTTCACACAGAAATATTTATGTCTAATTTCTATACAAGGTAAAAGTGCAAATTTTTAGAGTATAAGTTTATTAAGGTGTTAGAAAGCATTGCATTATTTGCTCTTTGTTTTCTCCTGAGCCTATGTACTTACTTAAAATTGGTAGATTTTAAAACATATCTAGCCATGCTAAAGTTTGAAGATGACACATTAAAAAAACACAGGGTAGATTGAAAAGACAATAGTGAATTGTCATAGAGAAGTTGTTACAAAAAGCACTAAAGGAACACATGAACAACAACCGCAAATTACGAGGGAGAGAGAGGAAGAGAGATAGAGAGAGAGGAATGAACCACATGCTTATGGGAAAATAAATTATGCTTCATAGATTGAGCCATTAAGAACATACTTTTCCAACAGGACATGGTAAGAAACTATCTAAGAAGAAATTTAGAACTTTATATATTACGTGAATTTGCAGTCAGTGAGATTTTTGACTGTATAGCATGGAGCTTGAGAGAAACCTTCACACCTCAGCTTCGTAGTCCTGCTCCTAAATTATCGAGTCACATTCAGCCTGTTTGATTTCACTGATAAACTGCTAAAATTCAACTGGAATGTATGCTTGCTTAGAACTGCCGTGCCGTTTGTTCTTAAACGTCTTAATACATTTGAGGAATACAATGATGTGGTGCTTTGAAAATGCAGAAGAATCACTGTGCAAAACGTTTCGTTATTTAAATCATACTAAAAAGGCATTTTCTGTAAACTACAAAAACACTGAGGAATGTCAGGATTCAAGATGAAGTCTTAAAATAAGAAAAGGAAGGAAAAGGAAAGAACAAAGTCCTCTTAAATTTGAGAATACAATATTATGATTGTGATACAGTGTAACTCTTGTCACTGTTCTTTCACTCATCCACTAAACATGTTCCAGTTCCAGAGCATTACAATTCCTGCTCCAGAATCTCAATCTAGCCGCCTTTAACACTTGGTCTTAATATACTATCTCTTTAGCCACTCATACCTAGGTATTTGCACTGATAAACATTCATGTTTTTGTTTTGTCAAAAAAGTAGTTATTTTATGTTTTCTATTAATATAACTTGTATTTTTGTAACAATGATTATCATATTGTACTGCTGGAAATGTATAAAGCTGATGATCTTAAGGAAGATATTAAGTTTCCGCCATTTCTGGCTTTTATTTTAAATTATGAAGCTGTAACAAAGTCTGTGTTAGATAATACGGTACATGACCTTTGACCTATTATCCAGGCAGTGAGTATTTCATTAGCTCATAGAACAAGACAAATAATTTAACACAAAGTTTACTAGGATAATTCTTTGGGGTTAAGAAGGATGGATGAAGCTGGGGCTGTAAGTCAATAGTACAGCCCAGTGTTGTGCAAGGCCCTGTGCTTGATTGTTAGGAAAACGGAGATGGAGAAGAGGAAAAGAAACAGGGGAAGGAGAAGTATTACCAGCATAGTAACAAAAGTTTACAAGTAATTTACTCCACTAAGAAGTGGAAGAATGGTGGGTTTCGCAAGAAATCAAATCAAACTTAGGAAATGGACAGAAGTGGACCAGAGTGTAATACATTTGAATTTAGAAAGATTAATCTATTATTTTCTTTCCAACCAAAGCTCTAGGTACAGCAGTATTTTCTTCTTGACATTTCAACAGAAGGAATAAAAAAAGGGCTTCAACATAACTAGGCAGTTAGTATGGCTTTTCATCAAATACTCATCATAAATCTACTGGTGCCTTCATTTTTGACATCTAATTGCTCATACACCACATAAACTTTACCTGATTCAAACACTGCTCATGCATATGAGCAATAGTTATCTAGCTGAGAAAAGAGAGAACACAATGCTTTCTAATAGAGGAGCATTTGAGAAGTGAGAGAAAAAGAGGCACAGGTTCCAAGCAGTAAATGACATTGCCAGTGTTGATAGCAACACATCTAGGGAATCATACAGAGCTATAAACTAGTGGCTGATCATTTTCCACACAGGGGACGAAAACCAGGAGACCCTTAAGCATTGTTAAAGTCACCTCTGCCCTCAGAAAGCCTTCTTCTTTATCTGGATGATTTTAAAGCATCTAACTTTACTTTGAAATAGAATCCATTATTGTGGTAGACCACTCAAGTACCCATTTAGAAGTAAAAGAGCTCTTATCTCCCTACTGAGAATGCCTTTCACCAACAGCCCTCAGAAGTCAGGCATCTTTGGGAACTGGCTTGGCCAGGGGGAGCTGTCTTGTCTCACTGAATAGTATGTAGTCAGTGCCTTATAGGCATATGATGAAGAAGACCTATGTTCTCATTACAATTGATATATCTGCAACGGGTGACCATTACTCCTTTGGAAGTCATTTGAATCTTTTATTGAACCTAATATCTCCATCTTTCAATTTCTTTCTTTCTTGTCTTTCCACAGTTGGAATTCTAAAATAAACTTTCTCTCCCCCCCCCTTAAATTTATTTATTTGTTATTAATTACAGCTTATTCACTTTGTATCCAACCTGTAGCTCCCTCCCTCACACCCTCTCAATTCCACACTCTCTCATCTCCTACCGTGTCCCTCTCCAAATCCGCTGACAAGGGAGGGCTTCCTCCCCTTCAGTCTGACCCTAGCCTTTCAGGTCTCCTCAGACCTGACTGAATTGTTTTCCTCTGTGTCCTGGTAAGGGTGCTCCCCTCTCAGAGGGAGGTGATCAAAGACAAAGCCACTGAATTCATGTCACAGACAGTCCCTGTTTCTATTACTAGGGAACTAAGTTAGAGACTGAGCTACCATGGGCTACATCTGTGCAGGGGTTCTAGGTTATCTCCATGCACAGTTCTTGGAGTATCAGTCTCAGAAAAAAAAATGGGCCCAGATTATTTGGTTCTGTTGTTCTATTGCAGAGCTCCTGACCCTCCAGGTCTTTCTATCTCCCCCTTCTTCCATAAGATTCCCTGCACTCTGCCAAAGTTTGGCTCTGAGTCCCAACATCTGCTTTAATTCCTTGCTGGGTAGAGTCTTTCCAAGTTCCTCTGTGGTAGGCTCCTGTCCTGTTCCCTGTTTTCTCCCACTTCTGATGTCCTTCTTGTTTCCCTTCCTAAGTGAGGATTGATCATCTTACCCAGGGTCCTCCTTCTTGCTTGGTTTCTTTAGGTGTACATATTTTAGCTTGTTTATCCTATATTATATATCTAATATCCACTTATAAGTAAGTATATACCATGTGTGTCTTTCTGCTTCTGGGATTCCTCACTCTAGATGATCTTTTTTGTTCCATCCATTTGCCTGCAAATTTCATGATTTCTTTGTTCTTAGTACCTGAGTAGTATTCCATTGTGTAAATACAATTTCTGTATCTATTTCACAGTTGAGGGACATCTGGGTTATTTCCTGATTCTGGCTATTACAAATAAAGCAACTATGAACATGGCTGAGCAAATGCCCTTGTTGTGTAGTTTGAGCATCTTGGATATATGCCTAGGAGTGCTATAGCTAGAACTTGACAAAGCACTATTTCTAATTGTCGGAGAAAGCGTCAGAATGATTTCCAAAGTGATTGTACAAGTTTATATTCCCACCAGCAATGGAGTAGGGTTCCCCTTTCTCTACATTCTCTCTAGCACGTGTTGTCACTTGAGTTTTTGATCTTAGCCATTCTGATGGATATAAGGTGAAATCTCTGGGTTGTTTTGATTTGCATTTCTCTCATGACTAAGGATGCTGAACATTTCTTCCAGTTTTTCTCACTATTTGATATTCCTTTATTGAGAATTCTTTTCAGCTCTGTACCTCATTTTTTAATTGGGTTGCTTGATTTTTTTCCCTTTTTGAATTTTTTAAAATATATTTTTATTTCTTACAATTTATTCACTTTATATGCCAGCTGTAACCCCACACTTGTCCCCTCCTAATCCTACCCTTCCTCCCTCATTTCCTCCCATGTCCCCTCCCCAGTCCACTGATAGAGGAGGACCTCTTCCTCTTCCATCAGATCTGGTGCTGTTTAACTTCTTGACTTCTTTATATATTCTTGATGTTAGCCCTCTGTTAGGTATAGGATTGGTGAAGATCCTTTCCCAACCTGTAGGTTGTTATTTTGTCCTTTGCTTTACAAAAGCTTTTTAGTTTCATGAGGTCCCATTTATTGATTGTTGCTCTTAGAGCCTGTACTGTTGGTGTTCTGTTCAGGAAGGTGTCTCCTGTGCCAATGAGTTCAAGGTTCTTCTCCACTTTTTCTTCTAACGGTTTTAGTGTGTCTGGTTTTATGTTGAAGTCTTTCATCCACTCGGACTTTAGCTTTGTGTAGAGTGATAAATATGGATCTATTTGCATTTTTCTACATGTAATCATCCATTTGGACCAGCACCTTTTGTTGAAGATGTTGTTTTTTTTTCCATTGTATGGTTTGGCTTCTTTGTCAAAAATCAAATCTCCATAGTTGTGTGGCTTTATTTCTGGGTATTCTTCTTGATTCCTTTGAGCCACCATTCGGTTTCATGCCATTACCATGCGGTTTTTATTACTATTGCTCTGTAGCACAGTGTGAGATCAGGGATGGAGACACCTCCCTGTGATATGTTGTTGTACACGATTGTTTTTAGCTATTCTAGTTTTTTATTTCTCCATATGAAATTGAGAATTTTTCTTTTAAATTCTGTAAAGAATTGTGTTAGTATTGTGATGAGAATTGCATTGCATCTGTACATTGCTTTTGTCAGGATGAACATTTTCACTATATTAATCCTACGGATCCATAAGCATGGGAGATCTTTCCATATTCTGATTTCTTCAAATTTTTCTTCAGATACAAATGTTTTTTTTTTTTTTAACCAGGTTTTTCACCTGCTTAGATAGAGTCACACCAAGGTACTTTATGTTATTAGTGGCTATTGTGAGGAGGGTTGTTTCCCTAATTTCTTTCTCAGCCCTTTTGTCTTTCCTATACAGGAGAGCTACTGATTTTTTTGTTAAGTTAATTTTGTATCCATACACATAGCTGAAGGTGTTTATCAGCTCTGGTTAAGTTTTGGGTGTCACTCATCTATACTGTCAGATCATCTGCAAATAGTGATACTTTGACTTCGTTCTTTTCAATTTGTATCCTCTTGACCTCCTTTACTTGTCTTATTGCTCTACCTAGGACTTCAAGTACTATGTTGAAGAGATATGAAGAGAGTGGGCAGCCTTGCCTTGTCCCTAATTTCAGTGGAATTGATATGTTTTTCTTCGTTTAGTTTGATGTTGGCTATAGGTTTGCTGTATATTTTCTTTACTAAGTTTAGGTATGTGCCTTGTATCCCTGATTTCCAAGACCTTAAAAACGAATGGGTGTTGGATTTTGTCAAATGATTTTTCAGCATCTAAGGAGACGATCCTGTGGTTTTTCTCTTTGAGTTTATTTATACAGTGGATTACATAGATGGATTTCCATATATTGAACCACCACTGCAAGCCCGGGATTAAGCCTACATGGTCATGGTGGATGATACCTTTTATGTGTTCTTGGATTCTGTTTGCAAGGGTTTTATTGAGTAATTTTGCATCGATGTTCATAAGAGAGATAGGTCTGAAGTTGTCTCTTTTGTTGTTGTTGTTGTGTCTTTGTGTGGTTTAGGTATCAAGGTGACTGTATGGCTTCTGTTCCTTCTGTTTTTATTTTGTGGAATAGTTTGAAGGTTTGATAGAATTCTGTGCTGAAACCATCTGGCCCTGGGCTTTCTCTCTCTCTCTCTCTCTCTCTCTCTCTCTCTCTCTCTCTCTTTTTTTTGAGGGGAGACTTTTGATGACTGCTTCTATTTCCTTGGGGGATATAGGACTATTTAATCCATATACCTGATCTTGATTTATTTTTGAAAAATGGAATCTATTAAGAAAATTGCCCTTTTTTATTTTCAAATTTTGTGGCATATAGTTTGTTTTTTTTTTTTTTTTTTTTTTTACTAAGACTTAATGATAGTTGGGTTTCCTCAGTGTCTGTTCTGTCCCCATTTTATTTCTTATTTTCCTGATTTGAATAGTTTCTCTCTGCCTTTTAGTTAGCTTGGGCTAAGGGTTTGTCTCTCTTGTTGATTTTCTTAAAGAACCAGATTTTGGTTGCATTGATTCTTTGAATTGTTTTCCTTGTTTCTAATTCATTGATTTCAACTCTGAATTTGATTATTTTCAATCATCTACTCCTCTTTGATGTATCTGCTTCTTTTTTTCCCCTTAGGGCTTTTAGTTGTGCCATTAAGTTGCTTATATGAGATGTCTCAGACTTCTTTCTGGAGGCACTTAGTGCTATGAACTTTCCTCTTAGCACTGCTTTCGTTGTGTCCCATAAGTTTGGGTAAGTTGTGCCTTTATTTTAATTGAATTTTAGGAAGTCTCTAATTTCTTTTATTTCTTCCCTGACCAAACTGTCACTAACTAGTGAGTTGTTTAGTTTCCATGTATATGGAGGCTTTTTTTTATTTCTGTTGTTGTTACAGTCAAGTTTTAAGCTTTGATGCTCTAATTGGATACAGTGTCCATCCTATTTGTTTTACTAAGTAAGGATTGATCTTCTTATCCTGGGCCCTTCTTCTTGTTTAGCTTCTTTAGGTGAACAGATTTTAGTATGTTTATGCTATCTTGAGGGCCTCTGGAAGACTTTACATAGCAGTGTATCAAAGCAGATGCTGAGACTTATAACCAAACTTTGTGCAGAGTGCAGTGAATCATATGAAAGAAGAGAGAATTAGTAAGGCCTGGAGAGAACAGGAGCTCCACAAGGACCAAACATATCTTGGCACAGGGGCTCGTCTGAGACTGTTTCTCCAACCAGGTACCATACATGGATATAACCTAGAGCCCCTGCTCAGACATAGCCCATGCCAGCTCAGTATCCAAGTGGCTTCCCTAGGAAGGGGAACAGAGACTGTCTCTGGCATGAATTCTATGGCTAGCTCTTTGACCTCCCCAGCCTCCCCTGGGAGGAGCAGCCTAGCTAGGCCACAGAGGAGGGCATTACAATCAGCCCTGGTAAGATCTGATAAGGTAGGGTGAGATGGAAGGTGAGGAGGACCTCCCCTATAAGTGGACTTAGAGAGGGGCAAGGAGTAGATGAGGGAGGGAGGGTGGGATTGGGAGAGAATGAGGGAGGTGGTTACAGCTGGGACACAAAATAAATAAACTGTAATTAATATAAAAAGAATAAAAAATTATATAAAAAAGAGTACAAGCTTACTAAGGGCAATTCTTTCTGCCATTCAGACTTGATGATAAAGGCTATTAGCTGAATGTATAGGTATACACAGATTTTACTGAAACGAAGATCCTAATGTAATCAGAATTGGGGAGTTTGCATACAAGTTTGGGATAGATGATTTGCATTGTCAAAGAGTTGGTTAAAGATAGAGTTGTGAAATAAAAGAGTTCAACATTTAAGTCTTATGTAACACACTATGATCTGGGATCTGTTTGCCAACCAATATTTGCACCAGTACATGTAATTTTCCACCCATTGTTTCACATCCATTCCTAGAAATGAATATCAACAATTACTTGAATTCCCCCAAACCTCTTCTTGCTAATGCACTCTTTCCTGACTGCTTCCCTTTTCACATCATTGCTAGTTCTTTACACTGTTTAAGACACTTGCAAAAACTAAAAATAGCAAAATAATCTGATTTGAAATTAAGACCCAAGATGTTCGATGTTCACTACAAAATGTTGATTCCAGTTAATAGATGTATAGATCAAATCCATCATATATATATATATATATATATACATATACATATACATATATATACACACACATAAATATATTTATATATATATACATATATACATTTTGAAAATAAGTAAATAGTAAAATTTGAAATGTTTCCTAGAAACAGAGACCAAGACATATTGCAAATAACTTTTGAAAGAAAGCTGACATTTATAAACTTAATTTAGTGTCCAGTGGGAGCCAATAAATGCTTCTGAAGATCATAAAAAATTTCCAATGGTGTGGAACAGTAACAGGAGACTGAGGAAAGATTAGAAATGAAAGATCAGCTCACAGACCATTAAAAGGGTTTAGGAAAGAAGTCGGGAATTTCGAGAGAAATTGGAAATTTTAGAATGATTGTTAAATGGATTTAAAAGTGCCATTTCAAAGAAAAATCTAATTCAAATAGTCTAGTCTTCAGGATCTACTAAACATAGGTGTATTTATCGTGTCTTGGAAATTCTTTTTTTCCCTAATGGACTGAGTGTGTAAGGTTTAATTTGCACATAAAATATGGATATTTGTAAGTTATATACATATTTGTAAATGCTAGTTCTAACAGTCTGTTGTTTAGAGGAAGAAGGTAGGGTGCAGAGTGGTCTCCCTGTTCTCTCTCTTAGCTGAGTGAGTCAGTAGAGATAAATGTAACTGAACTGACAAATAAGACCAGACTTGTTTGCAGTTCAGGGATAACTCTGGGAATGATGACCTAAAATGTCCAAGAGTTGATTCAATGCATGATCTTGAAATAATGGGGTAATAAGTGAATAATGAATAACTTAGGAAAAGTATTACAGAGCTCAATAAAACAAATACCAAGAGAAAGAACAGAGAATAAAAAGATGTGAGTCCTGAATACTGGATTTTGTGAAACAATACAGAGTTTAGGAAACAATACAGAGTTTAGGAAGCGGGTTTAGAGGTTGCTAGTGTGGGCCTAAAGAGCATTTGGGGAAGTATCAACAGAATAGCTAATCTGACATTAGTCCTCGTGTCCTCCCTTTAACCTCTGAGGGATATGGTACTTTCACTCTCTTCTTGACCACTCTCTGTCATAGTTTTGGTGAAAACTGTCCTATTTTCCTAATTTCTATCCTGTGAAATGTCAATGAATCAGCTTCCTGTTAGAAAGGTGTGTGTGGAAAGAAATATACTTTAGGGACTGCCTTAAGCTCTCACAGGTTCTGAGAGATCCACAGAGTAACTCCCTTATGAAAGGCCCTCAGAAGTTTAGCAGCAAAGCAAAACATCTAACACAATGCTTTGAAAATTGCTGCTCATTTTCCTGTTTGCTTACCTTTCATTAAATTAGTGTTCTTCCAGAAGGCATTTTATGAATATGCCCCCAAATTCCTCTAGAACACTAAAAAGAGGCTAAAGCCATAACAAAAACCTCAGGAATTCAAGTGGGATAGATGATAAGATGGAAATGAGACCATAAGCAATAGAAATAACTATGAAAGAAGTTCAAAAGGTAAGACAAGTATATTTTTTCATAGAAAAATGAAACGTTCATTTACAGGGGTTAAGAGAATTTTGCGAGTTTTGTTTGTCTTTTAATTTTTTTTATTTCAAATGTTTTTATTTCAAGTACTTACAAACTCTCGGGACGTTATAATACAAAATAGTACATCAGGAAGTCTGACGTGTTTATTGCCCCAACTCCTCCAATACCATTATCACAAATAACTATCATATAATACCAGGTAGTTGCCATGAGTATGACTCACAATTTGATGAGAACTCATTTTTATGTATGTATGAAGTCATATATACTTTTATCACATCTGTAAAATGCTCTACTTTATATCCCTATCAGTTAAGAAAGATTAATTCTGCTCTTCTTCATTGTTTCAGCACTTGGTGTTGTCCCTAATCTTCACTAGTCATTCATACTGACATGACGACATCTGACATTAGTCCTCGTGTCCTCCCTTTAACCTTTGAGGGATATGGTACTTTCACTCTCTTCTTGACCACTCTCTGTCATAGTTTTGGTGAAAACTGTCTTATTTTCCAATTCAATTACTTTGTTAAGTAGTTTTTCTTGGGTAACAGTTCTCTGTATATTTTATATATCAATCCTTTATTAAATATTGACAGCATTTTCTTATAATGTATAGCTTCTCTTTTGTATTTCATGGGAAAGTTTTAAATAGTTAATGATGGCCTATTAAATTTTTTAAAATTCTTTACTAATTACACTTTATTCACTTTGTATCTCTCCTGTGCTTCCCACCCTCCTCCTGTCCCAATCCCTCCTTTCATCCACCCTCTGCATGCATGCCCCTCCCCAAGTCCACTGATAGAAGAGGTCTTCTTTTCCTTCCTTCTGATCCTAGGCAATTAGGTCTCATCAGGAGTGGCTGCATTGTCTTCTTCTGTGGCCTGGTAATGCTGCTCCCCCCTCAGGGGAAGGTGATCAATGAGCAGGCCAATCAGTTCATGTTAGAGACAGTCCCTGTTCCTATTACAATGGAACCCACTTGGACACTAAACTGCCATGGGCTACATCTGTGCAGGTGTCTTAGGTTATCTCCATGCATGGTCCTTGGTTGTGCTCAAATTTTTTGGTTCTGTTGCTCTCCTTGTGGAGTTCCTGTCCTCTCCAGATCTTACTGATTCTCTTTGTCTAGTCTGATGAGCTGATGATTTTTCTTTCTTTTTTCTGCAATGTTTGGCAGTCTTGCAGTTGTCTTTTCAATGTGTTTTGTGAAAGTTTTGGATTTCAGATAAAGATCCAATTGTTTCCTTTTAAAACTTGACCTGTAGGTTTCTAAGTAGTACAGTAATTATGTTTTAAGGCTAAATTTTTGTGCCTTGCTAAAATCTCAAATATTCTGCATTGTTACTCTCAATCTTTCGACCAAACCAGGCCTCCCAGCTGCTGCTGTTTCACAAGGATTTAACACCAGGTACAGTGAATACTTTAAGATTTTTTTTATTGTTTTCAAAATTACTTTATGTATTCTAAGTATTTTACATTTCTATATTCACATTAAAATAATTTGCCTGTGTCTATCAAACCCTTTGCTATGTCTTAAAAGAAATTAAATCAATCCATGCATCCATTTGCAGAAAGTTGATATCTTTACTATGGTAGCTGCTCAGAAAAAAAAAATCAAATATTTATTGTGAACAAGAAGATCTTTATAGGTTTTGATAATGAGAGATTAGAAGTGGATAAGTTAAAAAAATGAAGCAATCAAAGACAGAGGGTTCAGATGGACGAGATCATGGATGAAATCCACATTCCAAAACATGATCTCTAGAAGACAGAGAACCTTAGGGTGGTAACTGAACAGCAGAAACCTGTCCTTCAGATTCAAAAGACATAGAGACTCCATCTGGAGGACCACATAAGTTCTCTTCCCTAACTTTGGAAAAAGATGTGAGAATTGTTATTCTTGTTTAGGAAAGTGTTAATAGTGGGTTCATTTTGAGGGTCTGTGACTTCATCAGACACAGATAGTTGGCTAGGTTTATAATGCTAGGCATGAATTTTCTTGTATTGAGAAGGTCTTAAGCCTTAAGTTTAATAATGGTTGTTGGATTCACTATAGATATAAATGTTATTATTGCATCCATGGAGATACATTTCTGTATTAATAATACTAAGGACATGTGAAAATAATAATACTAATGTATATGGACAGGTTCTGAAATTAAGGAATAATGCTTTTGAGGCAGAACTTCAGAGAAATACAGAGACAGAGACAAAGATAGACATTAAGAATATGTGGGTACGGCCTCAGGACTTCAGCACTTTTGCTCACTAGCACTTACTCACTTCCTGTCTTTCCTGCTTCAGTACATATCATAACCCCGGATAAACATCGTTCTCACAATGCCTCTCCTCACTCTTGCAGCCATTTTTCTTACCCAAGAGTCCCCATCTATTTGAATCTTGGACTTGTCCTAAACAAGTTGGTTGGTTTGCTGAGTCCATTTTTGATTCCGGGATGAGTGTGAATTAACTTCCTCCATCAGATTAACGCTTAGCAGTACTGTAGTGAAATGACTGAATCAGGACTTGCAAAATGCTGCTGTGCATGTGGGCACATGTTAGACTTTCTGTAAGAACTCATATTATTTTTGCTTATTTTTAAGTTCATGCCCATTGTTTCTTCTTTTGCATCAAAGCTATAACTCATCTCTCCAATCTGCAGTGTTTAATCTTTGAGAGCTCTAAGTTTTTGTTGGGAGATTTTAAAGCATGGTGCAACCAAGTGTTTTTCCTCTATCTGCATTTCTCACGAGAAGTGAAACGTAACGTTGATTGCACCTCACCAACTGGGCACACCAGGAAGCCTTATTTTGAGTAGTGAAAGTGAACAATCTCGGGAGAGTTTCATCATGGGTCATGAGTGCTGAACACTAGTTTACTACTACAGACCTTTGTGATGTATGCCACTTCAGTTCTTTAACACTCCTTTTCCTCAGTGGAAATGAGAACTTTGAGCTTGCAGTAGTATTGATGGGATTCAGTGCAATAATGCAATAAAAATATATTAGATTAAATAGTGCTGATGGTTAAACAACATTGGCAGCACTCAGCTTTATTTTTAAAATGAAGTCCAATCAGTTTTATTTTTAAAATGATTTTGATGGTGAATTTCATGTGGTGGAAATTTTGCCTGCAAAAAAGCAATGAAAAATTCTCAAAGTTGTATTGTTTAGTTTTTTTTTTAAATATTGAGCATCATGTACCCAGAATGCATTTGGTAGATGTCATCTCCCTGTCATCAGGTGAGAAGTTAAGGCTTCTATCACATAGCTTGGGGGCAGTGAGAGTCACTTGGAGGCAATTTCCAGAATCCATGAAGAGGATTGCTTGAGAAATAAACACTGGTAGAACTAAAACCATTTTCTTGTCTGCCAAATATTCAAACACCCTGCCTCCTTCAAACAATGAGGTTCCAGAGTCTTCTTTGATTTGAACTTCTCCGGTTTTCTGTTCCCTGCCAGTCCTGTCCTTGTCCACAAAGCCTTGCCCTCCTAGACCTTCTAGGAGGTCATTGTTGACAATGGCTTCAAGGACTTATCTTCCAAAGTCTCTGGAAGCCGCTGAAATATTTCATGTGGATGATGACTGTTCACACTTAGGCCCATAAAGAAAAAGTAAAACCAAAGCATTGGAAGAAACATAAGAACAAACATCTCTGGAAAACATTCCACAACTGTCTACTGACAAAGAACAGTCTTCAACATGCATATCTGTGGTTAAGAGAGAAAAGGAGATGCAAAAGTTGATTCTTTCTTCCTTATTCATGATTACCCTGGCACAGAAGTGTTAGGAAACGTCTGTGAACATTTGTTCATCATTGTTAAGACACTGCACATTTGAAAGACACACTTTCAAGTTCTGTGATTCATAATCAGCATCCCTCATTAAATAATATATTGGGGATTAAAGTCATGAAAGTGCACATCTGAAAACTTACACTGGCAAATTGTACATCCTCCTAGTCACCAATACTGCAATGTATAAAATGTGGCTATAATATTTACCCTGATATTCTCTAAGGAAGTTGAAATTCTAAACATGGATACATTAATACTTTTTGTTCCATATCAGCTCTTTAAAGGACAGCGCTAGCAGGAATGGGACCAATCATGTTAACACTGTTTTAGTCATCTCACATCTATTTGTCCTTGTCTCCTTGTAACAAATAAATATTTAGGGCAAATCAAACTCATTTCCAGATGGTACTTAGAGGCATTTCTCAACAAGACAGAGGAGAGACACCTGGTATCTTGTAAGAAATCATATTAAAACTATTTTCCATTTAAAGTTTGTAAACAAATCTCAGTGGAATCATCACGGCTATGATAAGAATTAGTCTGTTATCGGTATGATGGTGGTGTGTCAAGATATTTGTCACACCACCAGAGCTTTCATTTTCCAGAAGAGGCTATAAGAGTAGATTAGTAATTATTATTATGAAGAAACCGTTTCCCTGCTTTGAGGTTTCATCAACAGTTTTCCAGAGGAGCTTTCTACTTGCCATTTTGTTCACAGGTGAGGGCCAGAATGACCCCACAGATATAATCACTTTTGTGACACAGACTAACTGGAGAACAAAATACAGTCTGGCCTGGAAGCAAAAAGCTTAACCTGAGATCCAGTATTCATTGTTGTTGGAAAAAATCTAAATTTTGGAGAAGTTAAAGATCAAACAGAACTAGTATGAGCCTGGAACAAAAACAGGCAGGTTGAAATCAAGAAATGGGGATCAGTGAAGAGGCAAAACTTGGAGCTACTGACTCCAAGTGAGATTAGCAGAGCAGAGCTATGAAAACCCAGTGCTGTAGAAGAGAGCCCTTTAGAAAGGGAGTGGTGGTGTAAGCCTTTTATCCCAGCCTCTCAGGAGGCAGAGGAAGGCGGATCTCTCTGAGTTTGAGGCCAGACTGATCAACCAATCCAGTCCAGAACAGCCAGGGGCTCTGTTATACAGAAAAAGCCTGTCTGAAAAAAAAAATGAAAGAAAGAAAGGGAAGGCTCACAGCCTTACCTAAACCTGTCATTGAACCCAGATAATAAAAGCAGTGTGCCTTTATGACTGCATCCCTGTTAGGACTTAAGCCATCATTCCGCTAGGCTTAATACAATCAGAGTATCAAACACCTTATCCCATGCTAAAGATGCAAAGCTCTCCCCATAGAAAGCTCTCTAATTTTTTAAAATGTTCATGAAGTTAATAATTTGATATAGAATAAATGAGATGTCTAGACAGGTAAAGGCACTTGCCACCAAACCTTATGACCTTTGTTCAACTCCCCCAAAACACACATAATGAAAGGGAGAACCAACTTCTCACAAGTTGTCCTCTGACCTTTACACATGAGCTATGGCAAATAAATAAACAAACAAAAGAATACATAAATAAGTAAATAAGGTAAAAATTAAAAACATAATTTAATGAATATTTTAGAATTTGAAAGACCTAACTAAGGATTCACAATTAATTCTGCCATTAATTAGGTGATTTTGGCTAACTAATCCCACTTTCCGATACAGTAAGTCCTTCATCTGTGACATGGAGCAATAGTTACTCTTCATTGATCTTATGAAGGTTCCTGCCATTAAATAATCAAGTAAAGGACAAGGAGGCATTCCATCATAGAAGCAATGTGGCTAACTTCCAACATGAAAAGTATGACACTGTTTTGGATTTTTGAAAATATTTATTTCTTTTGTGCCTGTGAATGCTTTTCTGCATGTGCACATGAGTACCCCTTGCCTGTCTGGTGCCCATGGACGACAAAAGAGGTGGTCAGATAATCTGCAATTGGAGTTACAGATAGTTATAAGCCACCATGTGGGTGCTGGTAAGTGAATCCATGTCCTCTATAAGAGCAACAAGTGATTTCTACACCCTCATTGCCACTATCTTTAACTACTTCAGAGTGTCATCTTTATGACTACATAGTTAGCCTTGTCCATATATATTTCCATTCTTATCACTTCGCTCTGGCAAAGAAGCCTAAAATAGTCAATTTTGTACTCATCTCAAGGAATGTGCTTTCAATGACTATATTCTTCAAAGTGTGAGTTCCAGGTCTACTGCCAAGTGTCCTTTCACTCTTGATGAATAAGTGGAAGGCATTTGCGTGGTTAAGGCTGTTGGAGGAGAGAGGGAAGTTTGACTGTAGGAGCGAAGTTTGTTTGTTTGTTTTCCAAATGGTTGAAGAAATATACATATAAATATAAGGATGTGAAAAAATTAAGGTCTCTTCCTATGTCTGAGCTCTACAACAGAAAAGGTGAAGGAGGCAGGGTTAATGGATGGGAAGGAAACTAAGGTGTGTCTACTCCCAAGCTAATGGATGTGAAGCAAGCACGAGTCGCCCACAGAAAAGAAAGAAAGAAAGCCAAAGAGAATGTTCTCTTGCATTCCCACTGTATATTCCTGCCATTACTGACCAATTTAACTTTACTCTGAGCACCTGGGTATGAGTTGCTTACTCCAGAAAGCTCTTAAGAGTGGAGCTTTATCAAGTAAAATGACTTCCGTACAATATAGTACCTGACTTCTTAAATAAAGATTCCTTTCTGTACTGAACACAAAGCACAAAGTGCCTTAAGGATGTGTGTTCAGGTGTGTATGCATACAAGCCATTAAATAGTGCTTGGTGTAAAAGTATAATGTTTTCACTCCAGTCAATGATTTTATTAGTAATTTGCCATTTCCATTTATCGATTCCTTTCTTTTTTTTTTCTACTTTTTTTTTTTTATTTTCAATTCTTTTCTTATTTTCCCTTAAACAGCAACCTCTCCCTCTCTACAGAAAGTAGGCATTTGGCTGAACAACTTTATGAAGTATTTATGTTTAAATAATCTTCTACTTGTGGCAATTAATAATCATCTCTGTATAGGAGAAACAAACATCTCCTTAATAACCATACTTCAAAATGTAAGTTGACATTATAAAATTCTGAGAAATAACCAAGCCGATGAAGAGGAAACTATGAGTAATCTGATTGTTAATTTCCCTCAGGTTCAGAAAACAGTGATGATTTTCACTGAGATTTTCCAGCCTGATCGGTGAATAAAGCCAACGGTGGTTTGTCTTTTTCTGATGATTCTAGAAATCAAATCAGCTCAAAGAATGTCTGGTTCAAGTTAGAACATAGAGGTTACTCTGTGAAAGTGATGGCCCTCATGTAATCTCCGCCCAAGCTTGCATGACTATGATCACAATTTACTGAAACAACCACGAAAAAACAACAACCTGACCTTTAACCAGGAAGAACAAAAGTAAAGATGTTTTGACCATTGGTTTCCAAAACTCAGTTTGGGGTTAATAAAACGGAGAAAAGTCTTTACCCAGTATTATAGTATTAACAAAGAGGATAGTGAATTCACATTTAAGAGCATGTCAACATTCTTAGTCATCAGGGAAATGCAAATCTGAGATTGCATCTTACACCCATAAGAATGGCTAAGATCAAAAACTGAAGTGACAACACATGAAGGAGAGGATGTGGAAAAGGAGAAACCATCCTCCCTTGCTGGTGGGAATGTAAACTTGTACAACCACTTTGGAAATCAAGCTGGCACTTTCTCAGAAAATTAGGAATAGTACTACCTCAAGATCCAGCTATACTACTCCTAGGCATCTATCCAAAAGATGCTCAAGTATACAACAAGGACATTTGCTCAACCAGCTTTATTCGTAGGAGCCAGAATCTGGAAATAACCCAGATGTCCCTCAACTGAGGAACAGATACAGAAATTGTGGTATTTACACAATGGAATAGTACTCAGCTATTTAAAACAAGGAAATCATGAAATTTGCAGGCAAATGGTGGGAACTAGAAAAGATTATCCTGAGTGAGGTATCCCAGAAGCAGAAAGACACACATGGTATATACTCACTTAAAAGTGGATATTAGACATATAATATAGGATAAACATACTAAAATCTATATTCCTAAAGAAGCTTAACAACAAGGAGGACCCTAGGGAAAATTCTTAATCCTCATTCAGAAGGGTAAACAAGATAGACATTGGAAGTGGGAGAAGACAGGGAACAGGACAGGAACCTACCACAGAGGGCCTCTGAAAGACTCTATCCAGCAGGGTATTAAAGCAGATGCTGAGAATCATAGCCAAACTTTTGGCAGAATGCATGGAATCTTATTAAAGAAAGGGAGATAGAAAGACCTGGAGGGGACAGCAGCTCCACAAGTAGAGCAACAGAACCAAAATATCTAGGCCCAATGATCTTTTCTGAGACTGATACTCCAACCAAAGACCCTTCATGGAGATAACCTAGAACCCCTGCACAGATGTAGCCCATGGAAGCTCATTGTCCAAGTGAGTCACCTAGAAAGGGGAACAGGGACTGTCTTTGACATGAACTCAGTGGCAGGGTCTTTGAGCATCATCCCCTGAGGACGGTGGGGACAGGCTTAGCAGAGCACAGAGGAAGACAATGCAACCAGTCCTGATGAGACTTGATAGGCTAGGGTCAGGTGAAAGGGGAGGAGGACCACCCCTATCAGTGGACTTGGGAAGGAGTATGGGAGGAGAAGAGGGGCAGGATTGGAAGGGGACATGGGAGGGGACTACAGCTGGGATACAATGTGAATAAACTGAGATAGATAGATAGATAGATAGATAGATAGATAGATAGATAGATAGATAGATAGATAGATAGATAGATATGGAAGGCTGATGACTACTCTGAGAGTGACAAGTACACATTCAAAAAATAAACAAAAAGGAAAAAAAGAAAACACACATAACTAATATAATTTCAACTTTTCCAAACTCTCAACAAAAAACATGTGGCAAATGCTTAAAATGTAAAGATGAAGTCCAAAATTCCAAGCATATGTCTTTTTGTACTCAGAGAAAGAAAAAGTGAACCCATAACTGGGCTGATTTAACTGCCTAATCTTTCTTTTTCTGAATTTCATAAATGGAATTACATCGTAATTCCAATTTCTGGTTCACATGGTATTTATAGTTATCTACCATTCCTTGAAATATTGTAGAGGTTATTTTTTTTTCCTTTGAACTAGTCTTTCCAAGAATTTTTCTCCTTTATCTTAAAAACTCAAGAGACTGAAATCTTTCCTGGGAAACTGATGACTATTACATGTTTTTAGGTCACAAGTTAAAAGATTCCTAATACTTGCAGACATTCCATGTCTAGGAATGTTTGTTAATTTGAGACCCCCCCTCTCTCCATGTGTAACTTTAATCTCCCAACCAGCTGTCTCCAGTAAAAAAAGATATTTCTGATTTTAGTTACAAATCTGTTTTAAAGACAAAACTCACTCATAAATACACAACCACATGCAAGGACTTTTTTTTTTCCTGCTGACACTATAGAAGTATCTCCAGATGAAAAATATTAAAGCTTGTTTAGAATTAGAAATTGCATTCTTTTGCCCTTGATTTAGACCCTTGGTTTATAGATCTTCAAGAATTCTCTGTACCTCTTTCTAAACCTCTGTTGAAGAACACAGTTTTTTCCTAATTCAGTGATTTAGTCCTTTTTTAAGTAAGCAAACGAACTAGGTGCATTCTTATTCCAGGAATTAATTTCTATTTTGTACTTTCTGAATTGAGGAATTACATAAATGCATAGAGAAAACAAAGAAATCCAAGCCTTCAGTAAATTCCACACATTTCCTAGGAGAGGAAATATTAACTACATTCCTGTTCTTGTTGGTCTATGGGCTGCTTACCATACAAAATATTGGATGACAGTGTATATTTTCTTTTTTTTTTTTCTAAAACCTAGTGTTTTGCATGTAACAAAATAGTTCATTACTGCCGAAGCATATTTGCTAAAATTGTGTTGCTATGATAAATGTTATTCAATTAATTATACAAAACAAATATATTGTAGACTTTCCTAGTTCTTTGGGGCTCAGGTTGTCATTCCTTCTTGCATCCTCCTCCCTAGTTCAGCTGACCTGAAAAGGGACTCTTTCAGGACTTCGCTTTCATGCATTTCCTTTCACTAAGTAAAGCTTCCCCAGACATGCCCAGTAACATGTTGAAATACAATTAATAAGTAACACCACACCTTGCTGTGACTACAAAGTAAACAAAGGCAAGTAAAAGTCGATGGTCACCCCCCAACACACGCCATCGACTATGTAAAGGTGCACCTCCCACCTCCATTTTCCAGACAAGAAGATTCAGCTCACAAAGCACACAGGTTCACAACATAGTTACCATGTTTGTTGGAATTGAAAGCATCAGCTGTCCATTTCATGTGCTCAGACTGAGGTCTCCCTGTAAAAGAATAGAAAGGAGACTGCAACTGAGTCCTAGGATATTTCAAGACCTTCAGTTAAATATCATGTAATCTTCTTACTCTCTTTGGAAGACTCGTTGACTTCTAAGATCTATAACCTTGTTTAAGTCTAAGGACATAAAGGCTATATAAGCTTGGTGGACTGCTTCAGAACTTGGAACTATCGCAAGGGCACATACAATCAGCAGGTATCTCCATGTTTTGTGAAATGGTGTCCTTTGTAATTCACTTAATGGCCCCGGCACAGTAAGAAGCCAAAACTATCTATCAGGCTGTGGAATTATTTAATCAGGTGGGATTCTCATCTTCAAATTTCAAGATGCACCCTGCCTTGAATATTAACACTGGGTTTAAAATTACAAATAACATAAAGTACCTTTGTTTAACCCTAACCAAGCAAGTCAAAGACTTGTATGAAAAAAATTTCAAGTCTCTGAAGAAATAATTACAGGAAGATATGAGAAGATGGAAAGATCTACCATGCTCATGCCTTGGCAGGATTAACATAATAAAAATGGTCATCTTACCAAAAGCAATCTACAGATTTAATGCAATCCCCATCAATTTGCCAACACAATTCTTTACAGACCTGGAAAGAAAAATTCTCAACTTCGTATGGAATAACAAGAAAACGAGAATTGCTAAAACAATCCTCTACAATAAAAGATCTTCTGGAGGTATCTCCATCCCTGATCTCAAGCTGTACTATAGAGCAACAGTTATAAAAACTGCATGGTACTGGCATAGAAACTGAATGGTGGATCACTGGAATCAAACAGAAGACCCAGAAATAAACCCACACACTTACAGACACCTGATTTTTGACAAAGATGCCAAAACCATACAATGGAAAAAAGATAGCATCTTCAACAAATGGTGCTGGTCCAACTGGATCTACATGTAGATAAATGAAAATAGATCCATACTTATCACCCTGCACAAAACTGAAGCCCAAGTGGATCAAAGACCTCAACATAAAACCAGACACATTAAATCGGCTAGAAAAAAAAGTGGGGAATACCCTAGAACTCATTGGTACAGGAGAAAACTTCCTGAACAGAACACCAACAGCACAGGCTCTAAGAGCAACAATCAATAAATGGGACCTCATGAAATTGAAAAGCTTCTGTAAAGCAAAGGACACCGTCATCAAAACAAAGCGACTGCCTACAGATTGGGAAAGAATCATCACCAACCCTTTATCTGACAGAGGACTCATATCCAATATATATAAAGAACTAAACAAGCTGAAAAGTAATAAAGCAAGGAATCCACTTAAAAAATGGGAACAGAGCTAAAGAGAGAATTCTCTCTAGAGGAATATCGAATGGCAGAGAAGCACTTAAAGAAATGCTCAACCTCATTAGCCATTAGGGAAATGCAAATCAAAACAACCCTGAGATTTCACCTTACACCCATCAGAATGGCCAAGATGAAAAACTCAAGGGACAACACATGCTGGAGAGGTTGTGGAGAAAGGGGAACCCTTCTCCACTGCTGGTGGGAATGTAAACTTGTACAACCACTCTGGAAATCAATCTGGCGCTTTCTCAGACAACTAGGAATAGCGCTTCCTCAAGATCCAGACATACCACTCCTAGGCATATACCCAAAAGAGGCGCAAGTACACAAAAAGGACATTTGCTCAACCATGTTTGTAGCAGCTTTATTTGTAATAGCCAGAAGCTGGAAACAACCCAGATGCTCCTCAACTGAAGAGTGGATGCAGAAACTGTGGTACATCTATACAATGGAGTATTACTCAGCAATGAAAAATAAGGAAATCATGAAATTTGCAGGTAAATGGTGGGACCTGGAAAGGATCATCCTGAGTGAGTTGTCCCAGAAGCAAAAAGACACGCATGGTATATACTCACTCATATAAACATACAACATAGAATAAACCCACTAAAATCTGTACATTTAAACAAACTAAGCAAGAGAGAGGACCCTAACTAAACTGTTCAATCCCCATCCTGAAAGGCAAAGAGGATGGACATCAGAAGAAAAAGAAAATAGGAAACAACCTTGGAACCTGCTACAGAGGGCCTCTGAAAGCCAGAAGAAAACAGGAAACAACCTTGGAACCTGCCACAGAGGGCCTCTGAAAGCTTCTGCAGTATAGACTGTCAAAGCAGATGCTGAGCCTGATGGCCAACTGATGGGCAGAGTGAATGGAATTTTATGTAAGAAGTGGGAAGTAGTAAGAGCTGGAGGGGACAGGAACTCCACAAGGAGAGCAACAGAACAAGATAATTTGAACACAGGGAACTCCCCAGAAAATCATACTCCAACCAAGGACTATTCGTGGAGGTGACCTGGAACCCCTGCACAGGTGTAGCACATGGCAGTTCAGTGTCCAAGTGGGTTACATAGTAATGGGAAGAGGGACTGCCTCTGACATAATCTGATTGGCCTGTTCGTTGATCACTTCCCCCTGAGGGGGGAGCAGCCTTATCAGGCCACAGTAGAGGACAATGCAGCCACTTTTGATAAGAACTGATAGACTAAGATCAGAAAGAAGAGGAGAACCTCCCCTATCAGTGGACTTGGGGAGTGGCATGCATGCAGAAAGGGGAGGGAGGGTGGGATCGGGAGGGGAGGAGGGAGGGGCTTATGGGGGGATACAAAATGAATAAAGTGTAATTAATAAAAATAAAATTAGAGTATGTGCATATTCACAATGAAAATTCAAGCCATCTTTCTTTCCCAAATATAACTTTTACCCGGTCATTCAAAGACTGATTTAATAGAATGGTGGTGCCCACAGGGCCACAACATGGTTTTGTCTTTTTGTCTACCAATCTTAGAAGTGATCAAACCCTATTTCTACTCTAAGAGAGTTATCTACAAATACGCCAAACTTTCAAATAGTAAAATCCAAAAAAAAAAAAAAAAAAAACCCTAGAGAAAGAAGCATTGGACAAAAATTCCTTCGTGATAAATTCTTCACCTTACCTGACCACGTACTTTATTCTGATTCCATTGTTCTCTTAATGTTATCTTGCTTTTTCATAGGATACGTTTCCATTGAATATGTACCTGTTATCCATAAATTCTCAAGTTTCTCTGTATAAAACTGTGTGCATGTAGAAATTTCTCTCTCTCTCACTCTCATTCTCTCTCTGTGTGTATACACACTGAGAGTAATTATGGTGCAGTTGTAAGAAAAGATACGTGTGTAAAGATTTTAAAACCTAGAATTTTGTTTGCTCCTGTCCACATTTTTCTCTTTGTTATTTACAAAGTCTCCCAGCATGAGCATGATATTTTGTGATCATAATACCATCAAACCAGTACCTCCATGTGTTAGTTTCTACCTCACGACAGTAAGAAGAACACTGGAACAACAATGGTCCTTCAGTGTCATTCAGATAGCCTCACCTGACATTCTGTGTCCATTCTTCCATGGACTGCAAAACCTCAGATATGCTGGCTTTCAACCATTTGCTCTGGTTGCCTCTATGTCTCTGAAAAGATTATCCCCTCTCCTTGAGTACTCTTTCAGGGCAGTGCTGAGTCCAATTCTAAATCCTAAGAGCAGTTGCTGCATTTTGCTTATGATCTGCCCAGCAATGTTAGAAGTGAAAGATTCTCTTAGAAGATGCTCTGTGTGCTCGTCCGTGTTGGGGGCCGCCCAAGACCATTTACCATATCTAGAGTTAGATGCTGCAGTGAAAAATGAGCTGACAAACTTCAAACTCTGCAGAAACCACCAGGGAGAGAATCTGGCAGCTCAGCAAGCCAGGTTAATACCTGAATTAAAGAATGTTCATGAACACCATGGGCTTCAGGACTCCGTTCCGAACAAAAGCCTGTGAGCTGGACCCAGGTGCCTGCCCTGCCACCACCCAACTGAGAACAGTAGGCTGCCTGATTCTGTAAGACCCTGTCATCTATCCACTAGGCCCTGGGGAATCACTTTTTTTCTATTTTAGTTTCTCATAAAAAGCAGTCTCTGGGTCTTTCCCAAGGCATACAAGGGAAAGAGAACAAAGACTAACACCAGGCTGAGCTTGGCCTCAAACCTGCTTCACTTCACAAATTAAGGTTCCTGTTACATCACTTGGGGTATTATGTCAAAGTGTGGGTTTCCTAAAATAACATCTGATTAAAGTCACTAGTGATGAAAGGCACATACACACACACACACACACACACACACACACACACACAAATGGTATTTATTCGGCTTGAGGACCCTGGGTGCTTTGCATTCAGTGACATTTTGTCTCTGATTTTTGAAAAAAAAATTATTTATTTCATGGTTTCTGTGGATGAAATGGGTGGTTGGGTGGAAGGCTTACAGAATTTACTTAGGTGTGCAGATGGACCATTTATATAATGTACTCAAGGGCCATTTTAGAGCATTCCTGCATTCCCAGCACTCAGGAAATAGATACAGGAAGAACAGAAGTTCAAGGTCATTCTTGGCTGCATCACAAGGGCCAGAATGGGATACAGAAGATTCTGTTTCAAAAAAATAGTAATTAATAAAATAAAAAATAAAAGTGATGAACTCAAGGATTCACAGAAGCAGAATTTGACTTCAAATTACTCTGGTCCATGTTTTGTGCACATTCTTCTCACTGTGCTTGCCTTTGTGTTCTGGCTGGCATTTACTGTAATGATCTGATCTTGCAAATTAGGTAGGGCAGAATATGAATACCGTTCATGATCACAGGGCTGTGAATAGAGCTCCTCAGGAGAACACCGGTCTACAAGGCACCCAAAGCCATGGGTTCAATCCTCAAAATGTTAACTTAGTGATTACTTCTCCTATTGCTGTGGAAAAATGGACAAAATCAACTTAAAGGAGAAAAGGTTTATTTTGGCTTCCATTCTAGGATAGAGCTCATTATTGCAAGAAGTCAAATGGCAGAAACTGGAGCTAGCTGGTCACATTATTTTCCTCGATGGGAAGTAGAGAATGATGAATATAGGTACTCAGTGTATTTTTTTTTCCATTTTATTAATCCAGGACCTCAAACCAGTGAATAGTGCCAACTCCCAGTGGATATTTCTACTTCAATTAACTCAGTCAAGATAATCTCCACAGCCATGCCAAGAAACTAAATAATCTCTCACAGTTGTGCTTGAGACTGGTCTCCCAGGTGGTTCCAGACTTTGGAACATTGACAGTATTTATCATTGCAAATAGTAACTAAAAATGTTCGTATATGTAATCTCAGGTTAGCTTGACTGAGGTTCAGGTTTTCCCTCTAAACTGGTTGATAAAACCTATGGCTTCACTATGTAATGGAACACACTGTAATTGTACTAGGTATCTTGCAAAGGACAAAAAATTTAAGCCTACTTTTAATATTCAGTATCTTCCAAAAGATTGTCTAAGAGAAATGATGTCCTTGGAATATGTCCTGGAATATTGAGTTTGTCTATTTTCATGAAGACTTTAAACCAACCTTCCGTTAAGCCAGGCCTCTAATTATCAGCTCTGTACCTATAGATTAATACATTCTGTTTTCCAATCAAGAACCCCATGCTCTGCCCTTGAACTCTTCTCTTGACCTATTTTGGAAACTGAGTTTAAGATTGGAGTCTGACTCAGGTTCCCAGCTGAAGTGATATCAGTGCATGTTTTGTGACCAAGCAACTTTAATCCCAATTCAAGAATCAGAGAAAGCTTTAAAAAACCTGTTCAGTTCATGATTGCATCACTATACAAGCCTGTAATCTCAGGATTTCATGGCTGAGGCAAGAAGGATACCTGTGAGAATTTTTCTTAAACAAAAAGTCTGAGAAATTCATGTATTTATAACTTTAAATTTTTAAATTTAAAACTAAATTTCACACCTTTTCTTTCTTTCTCCTTCTTTACTTATTTCTTTTTCTCCTTCCTTCCCCTTCCTTCTTTCCTTTTATAATTATGATTTAATTTATGTGAGATCAATTACTGGGATATCCTACCTTTGCTAAGGTATCTAAATTTATTTCAGCAATAGCTTCCCTTAGCTTCAAGCAATATGAACAGCATAAGGAAAACAACATATAATAGGAAAATAGTTCCTAATCTCATGGTGCTGAATCCAGGGAAAGAGGAAATATCAATAAACATAACAAACACACATATCACAGAGAGAGAGAGAGAGAGAGAGAGAGAGAGAGAGAGAGAGAGACTCACAAACACATATGCCTCTCTAACTATCAACAAAGATACAAACTGTGAAGGCAAAGGGTGTGGCACTGTGGGGTATATAAACAAGGGAGCCATTATTGAGCTAACAGCATCCATGTGGAAGTGGGCAAATAGATTGTTAGACACAGTTGTGGAACATGTATGATGAGTTTGCTGGTGATTGCCAGTGACTTGAAGCAAAGCAGGGCATCTCATTAGAGAAACTGGTGGAAGGTCATTGTATTGCAAGCTTAGAAATGTAGGAGCTAAACCAAACTTAGAAACAAAAGCACACTTTAAAAAAAATTCAAAGAACGTGTATCTTTGCCTAATAACAGTGTTATACTGGGAAACCATAAGGGAAATGGTCTCTAAGGGTGCTACACAGCAGGCCTGCAGCATGGACATCACTCTCACACCAAGCCAGTGCCAGCTAGGAAAGTCCACCCACCTGTGTCATTACAAAGCTTCTTTGTGGTTCTGGTGAAGGTTGAAGCTGTATTAGAATCAGGGCCAGGGCTGACACATGAGACAGAAGTCTGGGTGCTCTGTGTCAATAATAAGGGTCAGAGATGTCAAGATGAAGCCAACATTGCAAGGAAATGAAAAGGGCTGACTGGTGGGGTGGGGGACAGAATGGCGGGGTGCCGAGACTTGCAGAGAGTTCTCCGCAAAGGAGAACAGATGGGGATGGACTCATATTTTGCTTCATTTTCTGGCTGTGTCCTTGTTTCCCCTTTGCTTTATTGGAGAGTTTATATAATTCCAATATAATGTTCCATTACATATTGAGTTATATTTACATTTCTTTAAATTAGGCTTGGAACAAGGTAAAAGATACATAAAGCATATACACATATTAATTAATAAATGGAGGTTGTCAATTTGTAAAACATACTTTCCCATCTGAAAGAAATAGCCCTGCAGTGACCCTTGGAGATGACTTTAGTAAGAGGGCAGATACTTTTTGAAGGAAAAACTAGATTTGAAAACTTTTATTTTTGCCTCCTCCATCCATGCTGCATGACAATAGAACACCTCATTGCCTTGCCAGCTTTGTCAAGCTAAATTATTAAATAAAAGCAAATGACATAGAGCTATGCTTTCAAATGTGGAATTCTTCCCAGTTTATTTCTGCGCTGGTTCATTTTAGTGCATGGAGAATGTTTTTCTAGTTTTTAACTAGAATTCATGGTATAAATTGTTTTTGAGTCCAGCAGATCTTGGAAAGTAAACCAGCCAATGGATGGAAAGTCGCTGAGAGAGAATATGTGAAGTTTAACTGGAAACAGTTTGGGTGTAGGCAGCAGGCCCTTTAAGCTGGTCGCCTTTGGTACAGATGTTGCAGACCCTGATCCCTCACTCCTTGCTCCTGACCCATGATGTGCCTTACTTATTGTGTGCCTCAGGATTACTCTTTTTCAGCCTGTAAACCAATGTTGAACTAGGGTTGAGAACTGAATGACATTTCAGAAAAGTGTGGAACATTAAAAAAAAAAAATCCATGAAAACCTAATGTAGTTTTGCACTGTGGCTCTTTAACAGAATTATCAACTGACACAACAGCTGCCAAGCTCAGCATTCCAGAGGCAAAATGCTAAACTCAAAACCAAAGATCTGGTTTCAGAATTGAGCTGTGAGCCATGTCAGGTCATTATAAAACTAGCTCTTTAGAGACTGCCTTGACATAACTTCTTGGAAAAGACTGGCTGGGGTTACGTAGTAACAGCCACCTGACCTGAAATCATCTATTGGTGTCTACTGTAGAAGTTAGTATTAGATGGAGTCTGACATTTTGAAAATTGAGTCTTTGTATGCACCCCAAGCATGCTTCTTAAATGTTTTATACTGTTACTAAAACTGTTGTAAGCAAACTGCATGCTCATTCATTCAATCATATTATGCCTCTACTGCATGTAGAAACCGAGTGGTGGGTTGAGGTACCTAGATATGGGTAGGATAGATCGGGTTCTAGTAGTGTTGCCAGCTAGTCTTTTAGCATCTTTGTTTCTTTTTTCACTAATTAAATATTTATGTGAAGGTAAATTTGATCAGCCTGCATTCCTTTAGATTCAGCATTCTTCATATACTATTTAGAAGTCAGATTTGATGATATTTTTGGCATATTGATTTATGGAGTCCTAAGAAACTTGCCTTACTAAATCATTGTTCACTCAAACTACCTTAATTCACTTGTTTGTTCACTTTTTAATCTACTCATCCGTCCATATACCCGTCTAGCCATTCATTCTTCAGTGTTGGCAAAGGTTATATAATGATGAAAAATGCTTTGTATGTTTAAGTTCAAATCAGTTACCTAAAATAAAATGACTTTATAGCTTCCTTGCAAGGATGGCTGTATCTGACTTGATAGAAGCAATAACTATAGGATCAAAGGCCACTTTACAACTGGTCTCAGAGCAAGAAATGCAACCCCTAACATGCTTCCTTATTTGGCAGCTGATACTGTCCTGGGCTCTTGTGGGAAGCAGGATGCTGGAGCATCCATTTCTGAGAAAACACAAGATTTGCCTGCTATCTATCTGTGATTGACTTGTTCTTGCTTAAGGATGATTCTGCCATTCCTAATGACTGTACTCTGCCCAGCTCTGCTAAGACTGTCAATTTCCTTGGAAACAAAGCTGTGGCTTTATTGACATTTATGTGTCCTTAACTCCTCCCGTTAATGATATTGGCCCTAATAAGGATTAAACAGTCTGATTCCTGGCAATGAGGACTGTAGGGATCTTAATGGTTCTGCAGCCACTTCATGCGGGTCTTTGTTGGTAATGTTGCCATTTCTGTGACTGAGACACTTTTACAAAAGGTGCAAGATACAAGATGTTGGGGGCTTTGCTGAGGTGAACTATGTGAAAGGAAAACAGTAAGCAGATTCATATCGATAGCCATCCACAGTCAAAGAAAACATTTAGGCTCACGGCTTAATTCACATTAGCCAGAACTGAATGGAGGCCAAATGAGTATATGTTTCTCAGACAGCATATGACATTTGATGGCCACATGAGAGCCAGAAACAGCCACAGTAGATTAATCAAACTCACCTGCATCCTGACAGAGTGGTTTCCACAGCCTGGATGCTCAGGACCTGGTTGCTGTCCATCAGCAGCTGCGGTGGTGGAGGCAGCACCAGCAGCATTTGGGAGCCGTGATAAATGCAAAGTCTCCAGCCACAGCCCAGATCCACTGAATGAGAATCTACATTTTTACTAACAAGAACTGATGTTTCATTTGTGAAAAGCATTGCCTTTGGCTCCTTCTACTGTTTCTCATTTTCTGTCCTTCACATGGCCACATCTCTGGTATTTATACTCAAAATTAACATAAAAAAGAAAAAAAAACCCAAAACTAAAAATCCTATACTTAACTCAAAGGGAACTTTTTGATGAAATAGATGTTTATGGACAGGGATGTTCTGAAACACTTTAAAACTTGGTAAATTATGCCATGTCTATATATAAAACTTACTCTATACATAATAATTGTTGTATAAATAATATTTAATATTTTCTAACAATTAAAATAGGTATTTCATACTAAAATGTGTATGTAAAAATAATTGAGAAATATAACAGTATATGAAATAAAAAGTATGTGCATGTATAAATATACATAAAAATTGGGAAGCATGATTGAAGAAAATATGAAACAAGTTCAGTCATAGTTTTGGGAAATAAGTGTTTCATGCTGTCTTAAAGACTTGAAGTGGCCATTTCATACATGAAGTTACAGCAGCTATGGCTGCCTGCACAAAACAGTCAAACATGCACCAGGCAAGAGTACGCCTACATGTCATCATGGACAAGGTTGTCTATGAGGACCAACCTATATCTGACAGTTAATGGCTGCTGGAGAAGCTGAGTCATTTTCATTTAATAGTGTAGCCACTGGTAAGTTTCCCGTACTCTAGTAAACAACCCCACATTGATGTTGATTCAAACAACTCTGACTAAATTCAGTGACAGTATGGTCATTAAAAAAAAAAGAGACATGAAAGTAGAGTGACTTATTGAGAATAAAGTGGTTCATAGAGTTAGAGAAGGATAAGAAATATAAATATAACTTCTTCATTAATGATTGTCTCACCATGTATGTATATATCATATTTATTATTGTCTCATATAAATTATATATAATATCATATATAAATTATATATGATTATATATATATAAAAGTTGAGGATTCCTGTGATGATCTTCATCTGCTGCTGTCAAAACTTAAAAAATCTTAGATGGGAGGTGAAAGCAATAAGTATCTATGGATATAACTATTTAGAGTGAGATTAGAAATTATACAGATTTAGGAAAGTGATAACAGCAGGTTCTTGGCTCGGGTCTATGACTCCCCCAGGTACAGGCAATTGGCTTAGTTTCAGAACCAAGCAAACTTTTCCGGTCATTGAGTGGGTTTCTATTTTCTTTTATAATCTTTAAAGGTTAGAACAGCATCTCTTAGTTAATTCCTACAATGTCTCCTCTCAAGTGAGGATTGACTGACACCTTCGGTTTTGGAAAGGAAGCCTATAGGGATGATACACCATGAGCTTTACATCACAGCAAGAGTGCCCTTGCTCAGAGTGACTTACCACTGTCAGGGTTCATGACAGTCTTCTGGTGCGTCAGTGTTAGCTAACCATCTCCACCATAGTGTAGTCATTTTGCCGCCCTGAAACATTGTCCAAATGGGAAAGGAGGGGAAGCTTTGGGCTATCCCTCTAGGATAAAGAATCTGCAGAAATTGCTTGGACTCTATCTAGAGATCTGTCCTTTCTCCTGCAGTCATTCACTTATTCAGTGACTTCTTTGCATTAGTGTGGAGTCATAAATGCTCATCCTCAAAGTGTTAGTCTATAACTATTCTATTGCAGAAAGGCTCCTGTGTCTGTTCAACCTTCTCCAGTTACTGTTACATTGTTTATTATTGCTGACTTATAGACTCTACAAGGTGCTTCTCCAAGCCTATCCTGGATATCTTCTCTTACAGTTATAGAATAAGATATTTTCTCAAGATAGTCTACTTTATTCTATTATTTTTATTTGACAGAAGTATTAGAAACCATGTTCCATACAGCAGGTGTCTGCGTTGCTCACAGGATGTTACTATTTTTAAATATCCCAGGTTGGCAGAGCAAGAAAATATATGTATACATACAAAAACTACACACAAACACACATGCACACACACACGCGCGCGCACACACAGCTATCTATATCAGTGCTTCTTAAATATTTTTCATGCCCTTTGTCTAAGAAACTTTTATGTAGATCCTGAGCAATTATATATTTTTAAAAACTATGAAACTGTTCTTTTTAAAGGACACACTGTGTTATATATAAACAACATTTCAATAAAATTAAAAAATAAAATAAAAATAAATAAATAAATACACAAATCAAATATTTGTTTATAACAAATCATATAAAATATTTTAAAACAATTATTTGGTTCTGCTCATAGGTGTAATAGTGATGGGAATATTATAGAGGTAATCAACCACTTTTCGTATAGCTTCAAGGTCCACTTCACAAGACATGTGTCTCATCCTATAAATCAGGCCAAGAACCTGGTTGGGGGATCTCAGAGACCACAGAGATGAACCAAATTGTATTAGTTTGCTAATTAGACAAAGTATTAAACTGCACTTCAAATTTACATCTCTATACCCATAGATTAATGCAGCTCTCAGTCCTCAGAGAAATTTCTTTGTGTGGTGGAACTTTGGTTAAGACACAAGCTGGTCTAAGTGCAAAGAGTAAGTTTTAGTAGATTATCCAGCCATCAAGTGGGATATCTGCATGAGCTCCCAAAACTACAGATCACCTTAGAAGAAGAACTTGAAATATTGTAAGAGCCAGAATTCAGGATAGACATGAGTGAAAGTGTCTTCTGGACCTGCAGAACAGCTGCACTCATGGGCTCATAGTAGTTTTGGTAGCTTGAATAAGATCAAGCGAGTCAACATTCTAGCACAGAGAGAAAAGCCTACAAACCCCTATTCCTAACAGAGAAGCTATTAACAGCTGGTGACTTCTGGGGGAAGGAAAGTCATTTTTCTTTAAAGATGTGTCCCCTCGTAAGTTAACCATGCTCTGATGGATGGCTCCCCATTCATGAATATACATGCAGCACAAATGGAAACTTCATTTCTAAAAAAAGAGAGTGGGTGAAGGGAATCTGGACATCAAGTGTGGGGAGCATGGCTTCTGGCAGGTCTTGCCTTTTTCCTACATTCCCTCCGCCTTGCTAAAATCCATTAGATTACATTCCTAAAGCTAGCCCTCAAGGTCGAGTCCCTTATGTGGCCAGTTTCTCCTCCTTAGGCTGACTGTCAAGGTCCAGCTATTAAAGTATTAAAGTACAGCAATCAACCCCCCCCCCCCCCCGGCTCACCTAATTAACATGCCCAATTAAAATTAAACATCTCATCCTAACAAGGGGTTTCCCATTTTACCTTTATAAATGGCCATTTGCCTATTGGCCATGTCTGTTCTCTATCCAGAGGCCGTCCTCTGTCTCCCAGGGACAAATACCCCCGACCCCTTTCCCTTGCCTCCTTTCTTCCCTTTCCTTTATTTTCTTCTCCTTCTCCCTCTTCTTCTATCTCCTGTCTTTGTCCCTTCTCGCACCTCTCTCTGGTCTTCTGGGGCAGATAAATCTCCTTTGTACTGAGATCTTGTTCTTGGGGTTTCTTGAACTGACTTCTAGGTTCTCTACAGTGGAGATATAAAGAATGAAGAGAGTAGATATGGGAAGAGATAGAAGAAATGGTGGTGAATATGATCAAAATATATTGTCTAAAATTTAAGAAAAATAACATTTTCTTAAAAAACAAAAATCTCAGTTCTTTGTTCATATACATATATTTTACTATTTCTTAAAGACAAAAATCACATATTAATGATGCATTTATTTTGTTTTGCACAAAAAAATTAAATCAGAGGTTGTGGAGGTAGCTCAACAGTTAAAGGTTTTTGCCACCAATCCTGAGGTCTTGCATTTGGTGCCTGGACGTATGTGGTTGGAAGAAGAGAAATGATTCTTCAAGTTTTCCTCTGCCTTCCACAACCATACTGTGCCTACACACAGAGACACACCACAAAGCAGAAAAGAGTCATTTATTTATTTGTGTATCTCTTTCTTTCTTTAAGCCTTTATTTACGCTGTGTGTGTGTGCATGTATAAGTATGAATACACTATGCTGTGCTATTGTCATTGTGCTATGGCATGGTCTTGAATGTAAGCTGAGGTGCTTAGGGCAGTGTGTGTTCAAAGTGGGTATGGTGTCTGTTTAGAAACAAGGCTTCAAGGACGTCACACACCATAACATAGGTAGGAGCTTCTGAGACCACCTCAGATTCAGCATGTGTCCATTTCTGAATTACTTTCTGGTTGCTGTACATTCATAAATCTTTTTCTTTGCTGATTTTTGCTGTTTCTACACTCTGCTATGCAATGTCCTGCATGATTGTAACCCACAACTTGAGAAGCTGTGACATACATCTCTGCTGAGCTATACATTTGTTCCTACTAGTGTCTCTCTTATTTTCTGTTTTTACACTAATAATCACATTCTCTTCCACCTCAAAGCCTCAACAGAGGGTAAATTCCCTGCCATCACATGCAACCATTTACTTAACTATTCAATTCCAATGAAGACTGGAATTAGAATTTATGGTCCACCCCCATGGATAACATTATTGGTTAGAATGTCATGCTTAGGTATGGCCTCTTTTCACCTTATCTTATTTCATTTCATTCATCCCTGACACTTTAGTGAGGTTATTTCATGTATGTGCCAATTCTTGAACTTCATATCCATACAGAGATTTCTTTAACTTACATGTAATGTGTCCAAGTTCTGTCTACAAAACTGTGAGTTTTGCTAAATATGTGATATCATACATCATCCACTTCTTCTTCTTTCTCCTCCTCCTCCTTCTTCTGCCCTGTCATACAGAAGAGTTATTTCACATATTCAACCCAACTCTCTCACTCAAACCTCTATCAATCAGTCTTTCCTTTTTTTTTTTTTTTTTGTCCACTATGTTGTTTTGACTTTTCTGAATGCTCTTGGTAGATCAGTGTAGCCTTGAACTCACAGATGTCTCCCTGCTTCTGCCTCTAGAGGGTTGGCAGCAAAACCACACCTAGCTGACAACCATCTTTTTATACTTTATAGTTTTGCATATTTCATAATATTGTATTCTATTATACATTAATTTCATATAGTATATATGTGTTTCAGACTAACTTTTTTAAATTTAATGTGAACTCAACATTCATCCACACACAAGTTGTCTCTCTTTCTCTGTCTCAGAAATCTCTCTTAGTGTTAACAGTATCACATTATTAGGATATTAGAATGTATCAAATTTACCCATTTTTCTGTTAATGACATCCATGTAATTTTTGGTCAATACATGAAATACATGTTTTTAATGGGTTTAACATCCGTAGTCATCAAAATAATGCAAACTAAAATTATATTGGAATTTCATCTCACCCTAGTAATAATTGCTATTATCAAAAAAACAAATTACAACAAATGCTGTTACAGCGAACAATTAACCTCTGTTCACTAATGCTGAATGTATAAACTGGTGTAGATACTGTGGAAATAAATAGGGAAGCCCCTAAAAATATAATAAAAGTTACACCCATGTTACCTCAACAACATTGCTGTAGCATAAGCAAAAAGAAAACAAATAAACAAACAAACAAAAAAAACAATACAACACTACCAGACTTGTTAATGTGGAAGGGAGAGTCATATGGAGTCATGGAGTTACATTTCTAGACAAAGAACTATTGGCAACTAAAGACTGCTGAGAGAGAGAATGTGTGTGTGATGTAGTATGTGTGCGTGCATGTGTGTGTGTGTGTGTGTGTGTGTGTGTGTGTGTGTATGACAATAACAATTAAAGAAAGAGTGCCCATGAATTTGAGAGGAAGCCAGAAGCACAGATTTTGGAGGGGTTAGTGGGAAGAAAGTGAAGGCAGAAATTATGTAATTATGTTTTAAATTTAAGAGGAACAGGGACTGTCTCTGACATGAACTCAGTGGCTGGCTTTTTGACCACCTTCCCCTGAGTGGGGAGCAGCCTTGCCAAGCCACAAAGGAAGACAAAGTAGCTAGTCCTTATCAGACCTGATAGGCTAGGGTCAGATGGAAGGGGAGGAGGACCTCCTTTATCAGTAAACTGGGGAGGGGGTATGGGAGGAGAAGAGGGAGGGAAGGAGGGATTGGGAGAGGACAAAGGAAGGGGCTAGATCTGAGATACAAAGTGAATAAATTGTAATAAAAAAACAAACAAAATGAAATAATCTAGAAATGGAACTATCTTATGGCCTTGTTGTTCCACTTTTGCAAGTACATCTAAAGAACTCTATACCCTACTACAGGGATATTTGCAAATGGATGTTAATTGTTCCTGTTTGTATAATAGGAAGGAAATGGATTCCACCTAGGTGTCCATCAATTAATGAATAGCTAATGAAAATATGATACATATACTCAGTGGAATTTTACTCAGCCATAAAAAATAAAAAAACAATAATTCAAGTAATAATTTAGAACAGGAAAATGTAATATTATATGTGGTAACTCAGGCCAAGAAAAACAAATACTTCATTTTCCCTACATTTGTGGATCTTGGCTTCTAAATGTTAAATACATATGCTTATATGGGAATTAGTGTAGGTAGAGGCCAGAATACTAGAACAGACCGTGAGAGGAGAAAGAGAATGAGTGGGAAGACTAATATATCACATGGGATATGAAATTGGAAGGGTGCATATTTGGAGCAAAAGGATGCAACTCAGATGGTAGTCATGGAGAAGGAAGAAGGGAGTGTGTGTGTGTATGTTTATGTGTGTGTGTGTGTGTGTGTGTATGAGTGTTTGTGTATTTGTGTGTTTACTCTTTATATAAATGGTATGCAGGAAAATAGTTGTATTACTGCTTGGAAGAAGGTAGGTGAACTGCAGATCTTCTTTTCCTCTCTTTTCTCCTCCAAATTCAGTCACCTACTCTCCTCACTAGCATTGTAGCACAGTAGCTGTTATGGCCTCTCCTTACCCTCTGCACCCATTTCCAGGGCACTAAGCCTATAGTGGAGGAATTCCCTGCTTTCCTTCCTCCTTGGGAACACTTCATCCCCCAAGCCCACCCAATTCCTAAAAGTCAGCTCCAAATAGCAAGAAACAACTTATACTCAGACCACCCAGTGGCCACCTCTGACCAGATTCCAAAAAATTCCAGGCCACCAAAGAGAACAACAGAAAGGAAGGACCAAAACACACCCAAACAAAGACAAGACCAGATATCAGCTCCTAGAATCCTCTGAAAATGACATGCCTAGATTCCAGCCTAAAAACATAATCAAGGACAGCCAGGACAGTATGCCTTCACTAGAGCTTAGCAGCCAATACACAGCAGGCCCTGAGAAGTGCGACATAGCTGAAGCACAGGAGAAGGACTTGAAGTACCTTCCCTAAACATGACAGTGGTCCTTAAAGAGGAAATGAAAATATCCCATAAAGAAATCTATGGAAACACAAACAAACAGTAGAAGAAAATGAATAAGACAGTTCAAGACCCAAGAGTGGAAATAAAATCAATAAAGAAAACCCAAACAGAGGGAAATCAAGAAAGAAAAAAACTAGGAACATGAACATGAACAGGCAAGTAGACCAGACTGTCCTTGAACTCAGCAATACCCCTACTTCTGCCTCCAGAGTGCTGGGACTAAAGGCATAGACCACCATACACAGCACAATCTTCAATCTTTTTTTTTTTTTTTTTGAAGAATATAGATTATAAGGAGACAGCTCTCTAAAGATTCAGAATAGGGGTTATAGTTCTGTTTAAATTGCTTATCATATCTTGATTTTACTTTAATAGTTGGTGTATATGGAGAAAATTATCCATTTTTATAGTTTCCAATTTGATGGAGTACAGTATTAAAAAAATGTTCTTAGACTCTCAATTTATTCAATGTCTGTTGCTATATCCCCATTCATTTCTAATTTTGTTAATTTGGGTAATATACCTAGCCTTTCAGTTAATTTGGGTAAGGAAGAGGTGGCCATTGTTTGGAATACTCACCCGTGTCTGAGACTGTAAATTTTCAAAAAAAATCTCAGTCATCCTAATGCATGTGTGGTGGGATAGTGTTGCATATTTCACAACACATGATGTGAAATATATTTTCTTGGCTTTTTTGTCTGTTCTGAGTTCAAAGCCAGACTAGCCTACAGTGAGTTCTAGGATAGGCAAGGGTACACAGACAAACACTGTGCCAAACCCTGTATTCCCAAAATAGATCGTGATGTTTCATTCATGTCTACAATATATAGAGATTACACAAATGTAGTGTTTCCATGGTGTATTTTTAAATTGCTTTATTTTGACCTTCTAGTTCCTCTCATCAATTTGTTTAGATAATAGTAATAGATCACTGTGAATTGTAGTTATACTACACTGAAACATACTAAACCTTATTACCCATAACTAACTGTATTTGGGTACTTGTTATCTGATTTCATAATATCCCTATTTTTTTTTCTTCTACCCTTCTCAATGTTGGAATCAGCTAGAAGTTTCAATTAACCACAAACTTTTAAATTGTCTATCTTATATATTTAAGTTACATTTTTTAAAAATATTCAAGGTAGATATGCTATTGCATTAGTCATCTTTCTGCTATGATATCCAAATACCTGCAATAAATCAACAGTTTCAGAGACTTCAACCTATGGTTGATTGACCCTCTGTGTAGGCTTTTGTTCTACAGTGATATGGTCCATTAGGGAAGGGATCACCTAAGGAAGAAAACTCACCCCACGCAACTTTTGGCTGGGAAGAGAAAGAGGGAGTTAGAAGGGAGTTGGTACTCCACCATCCATCTTGAGCTCATACCTTCAATGACCCAATCCACACACTAACATCATCTGTTAAAGGAGCCACTTCCTCCCAACTATCTCAGGCCTTTAATAAGCGAGCCTTTGGGGGATACCCTATATCAAACATCAATGGTTAACTACCTTGATGAAACCTTTGCACACCCTACATATAGACACATATGTTACCCTATAAACTTGTACAATTAAAATATAAAAATTAAAATCAAACAGTTGATTTTTCTCATTTTCCCTTTTATTGAACATAGATTCTCTTCTCATATACTATATCTTGATTATAGTTCCCCCCCTTCTGCTCTTCCCAGTTTTTCCTCACTTCCCCTTTCCTCTGAATCCAATCCCTTTATAGTGCTCATTACAAAAGAACAAGCTTCTACAGGTAACAACCAAACTTGACAAAATTGAATTTAATATGAGGAAGCAAAAGCTATTATATCGAAATTGGACATGTCAACCCAACAGGAAGAAAAATGTCCCAAGAGCAGGCCAGAAAGTCAGAGACACATTTTTTTTTTCTCACAGTCAGGAGTCCCCCTAACCCCACAATAGTAACAATACTAAGCTAGTAGCTGTAACACACATACAGAGGACGGTTGCAGACCCAAGCAGGTGCTATGCTTGCTGTTTCAGTTTCTGTGAGCTCACCTTGCTTAATTGACTCAGCTGGCCTTGTTCTCCTGCTGTCCTTCATTTCTCCTGGCTCTTACAGTTTTTCTCCCCCTCTTCTACGGGAGTCCCTGAGCTCCAAGGAGAGGGATTTGATGGAGACCTCTTAATGTCTGGCTGTGGGTCTCTACATCTCTTCCCATCTGATACCAAAGGAAGAGTCTCTAATGGTGACTAGATAACGCTCTGATCTATGAATATATCAGAATATCATTAGGAGTCATTTTATTATTCTTATTTTTTTCTTCTTAGACAAGTACTGTTTGGTTTTATCCTAGGCTTCTGGGCAATCTAGTCTCTGGTTCTTGGTTACCAAGTAGTATAAGGTATGGGTTCCTTCTTGTGGACTGGACATTAAGTCAAACTAGACATTGGTTGGTTACTCAAAGTTCTGTGCCTCTTTTGACCTAGCATATTTTGCAGACAGGACGGATTGTAGATCAAAGGTTTTGTGGCCTGTAGAGCTCCTTCAGGCACCAAACAGACTAGATGATAGGGGTGAGAGTTCCATGGAGGCATCAGCTATTCTTCAATGAGTTGTGTGACTGTTGTCCTCAGCAATAGGGCCCCACTGTCAGTTTGCAGTGTGACCTTTTGTTTTAGCTTCAGCCTGGGTTGTTTGGGGATTTTTTATGGGACTCCCCTGACCAACAGCTCAATTGAATGCAACCCAGTTCTGTCCCTGAAAGCCTTCCCTGGTGACAAGAGATGGCTACTTGAGACTCTGTATCCCCCATTCCTAGGGCTCCTCATTAGGATCACCTTTATGCATCCCGGGAAGTTTCCACTGCACGAGGTTTCCACCCTTCCCACAAATGTCCCCCAGTCCCAGCCTTCTCTCCCTGCAGCCTCCTCCTCCACCCCATCTTCCCTACACTTGACCCCCAGGTCCCATCCCTACCTGCCCTCAGTTTGTCCATACATACTGATGTTAGTCTATAAACTGGTACAACTAAAAGATAAAAATATTAAGATAAAAGTGGATTGATTTCTTACTGTCATACTTCAAATACAAACATTTTAGTTATAAGCTCCTTCTTAGGTCTTTGCACTGGAGCAATATTCTACTAGTGTATCACCTCCTAGTTAATTATGTGAACGGTGCCTTCTGTATATTACAAGCATGTAATTATAATGAGGTCCGACTTACATTGTCTTTTATGAATTTTACTTTTTGTGGCATAACAATTAATATCCACTATCAAATGGGAAACAATTTTATTCCAAAGGAGTGTCAGCCACATTTCAAGGCAGGCCCAGTGCCCAAGAATAGTTGGCAAACAGAAAATGAACTCATTGATATTTCATGGAAATTTTGTTTCTTTTTGCTCTATCTTACATGTCTTTTGCCAGTTTGTTTGATTTTTATTATAACTTCTGTACAGATTTATTTCTTTTATTGTTTATGTTTTATTGAGACGGATGCATGTGATTTGGTAGGTATGTGGGTGGGAAAGATCCAGGAGAAGATTGGTCAGAAGAAAATCACGATGAAAGCACATTATATAAAACACATTCTAATAAAAATCCTCACAGCAATATTGAGTGTTAAGTAGATTTTTCTTTTTTCTTCTATAGATTTTAGTGTTTGATGTTCTGTGATCTGCTTTGTGTCCATTTTGGGAAACTATAAGCTTTCTTCATAGATAATGATTTTATTTTTTTCCATATTGATTTTTTCTACAACAGGAGTATTTTATTTACTATTATATTAATTTGGATAAAATATTTCTTTTTTTCCTTTTTATTCTTTTTATTTTATTTTATTTTTTCGAGACATGGTTTCTCTGTGTTGTTTTGGATGTCCTAGACTGGCTTTGTAGACCAGGCTAGTCTCAAACTCACAGAGATACATTTGCCTCTGCCTCCCTGAGGGCTGAGATTACAGGCCTGTGCCATCAGAGCCAGCTGGATGAAATATTTCTTTTTAAAATTTATTTCTTTATTACAGTTTTTTCCACTTTGTATCCCGGTGGCAGCCCCCTTCCTCATTTCCTCCCAGTCTCACCCACCCTCCCTCTTCTCCTCTTATGTTCTTTCCCTAGTCCCCTGATAGGCGAGGACCTCCTTCCCTTCTATCCAACCCTAGCCTCTCAGGTCTCATCAAGGATGTTTGAGTCTTTTCACACTTTCAACATCTTCCCTAGAAATGAGTTCCTATTATTTCCTTGATATTTTTTTACTCTTGCTTTCTATTCTCTTTTTTATTTGGTATCAATCCAATTTTCATTGTTTTCTTTCTTTTTTCCTAAGTTTTGCATGTGACATTCTTTCAGTTATATATTTTAGCCATTAAGTAGTGTTGTGGGCTTGAGATTTTTCTTTCTCCGTGAAAGTGTCTATATTGATGAAGTGTCACAGCCGAGCCTTTCTTTCTCTTCATCCTATGAACTTAGTAACTTGTTTCATTTTCATTTGTCTGAAAGTATTTCTAAATTTCTTTGTACTTTACTTTATAAATCATTAAGCTTTAAAGAATGTTTCATTTAATTTCTGCATATTTGTAAATGTCCCTATTTCTTTGTTTAATAATTTAATCCCTGTTTTCATGGAGAAGATATTTTTGCATGATTTTAAACCTCTTAAAAATTCTTGTGAATGTTACATAATTACAATATTTTCTCCTTCCCTGTCTTTTCTCCAAGCCCTACTTTATATCCGTCCTGGCTCTCTTTATCAAATTCATGGCTTCCTTTTATACTAATTATTGTATGCATGTATGTATTTGTATATGCATGTATATTCCTAAAAAAGCTTTCTCATTGTGTCTAATGGTACTTGTGTGTATGTTTTCAGGCTGACCATTGGGCATTGCACAGCTAATTGTGTCTTCTTTCCTAGAAAGATAACTTCTCCTGCTCTCAAAATTCCTTAGTTTCCTGTAGTTCTTTGTGTAAGGTTGAAGTCATGCAGTCTATCCCCTGTCCACTTTGGCATGTTTGTTGTTGTCTTCCTTGTGTAGCTCACATTTGGGCAGTCGTGTTGAGGAGAATTTATGGATGTAACTTCTGACTTTGCCAGGAGCCTCAAGGTCACAACAAACTTCTTGATGTCCTGGCTCCAACAACCTTTCCACTCCTCTTCCACAATCTTCCCTGAGACTGAGATGTGAGAACTGTTTGCAGATGTATCCATTGGTAAATCTGATTATTAACCCAACAAATAGCATACCCAACTAGAGTTTCATGTGCATTTTCAAAGAAATGTTTTTTTCTGCTGTTGGAAATAGTCTAAATTACGTGGCCATTCATTTAGTTGCTACATAAAGGAGTTCAGGTCTTCTCTTTCATAACTGATATGCTCATTTGCTCCACTCAGCATTTCAAATGAAGATGTAATCCCTCCTGTTATTATTATAGATCTAGTCTCACAATTAAAATATTGTAATATTGGTCTTAACATTGTTCTAGTAACATTTTGCTGATGTTTTCACATGACATTAGTTGGTACTTTGTAACCTGTCTATTTTTTTCTTAAAAACTGTAATTAGCATAAACATTGTTAACATTATTAACTTTCAAGCATGAATAACTCCCTTTGGTATTTCTCGTAAACATATGTCCACTCCCGACAATGTGCCTCAATGTGTGTTTATTTGGAATGTTTCAAATTCTCCTTCAAAGATAGTTTAACCAAATGTACACTCAGATAGTTTTGTTTTTTCATTACAATTCCCCACTCCCTATGTGAATTCCATAGGCTCTGATGGAAAATTGATCTATGATCTTCAGAACATGATAGGCCTCTTCTCCTTCAAAGATCTCTCTTGGCTGGTACAACAACTTTGTAATAAGATGCAGTAATCATCCTTTAAGCTGGACTGCCTGCCTGCTTTTCTTCCTTCCTTCTTTCCTTCTTTCCTTCCTTCCTTCCTTCCTTCCATCCTTCTTTTCTTCCTCCTTTCCTTCCTGCCTTCCTTCCTTCATTCCTGTCATATTCTTTATTTTCTGTTGGGAGTACACTGAGCCTCTTGGATATGCAGGATAATGTCATTTATCAAAACTAGAAAATTTGGAGCTGGTGAGATGGCTCAGTGGGAAAAAGTGTTAATACAAGCATCCACCTTCAAAAGCCTGATGACCAGATTCTAAGATGGAAATAAAGAGCAAACGCCTAAACGTTGTTCTGTGACTTCTACCCTGTGGGATGAGCACACCCACATTCAAACATTCTTTCCTTTCTCTGTCTCTAAGAAGTCATTATGTGCATATCAGTTTTTTGATGGTGCTCTATGGATTTTGTTTAGGAGTGGCTCTTTTTAGTTCTTTCTCTCTTTGTTGCCTTCAGACTGGTTCATCTATGTTGGCCTTTCTTATACCTAATTAAAAGTGCTGTTGAATTTCTCCACTGTTTTTCTTTAATTCACTTAAATTAGTTCAATACCAGAATTTCTCTTTGATTTCTTTTTACTGATTTCCATCATTTTATTAATATTCTGTATTTTCTGGAAATATAATCTCATTTTTTAGTTGTTTTTGTTGATAGCTTTCTATACATTTTTGGTGTTGTGGAGACAATTGTTTAAGAGATTTCATCTTTTTGCTGGACATGTAGCTCAGTAACCAAAACTTGAACAGAGACCTAACGACTTGACTTCTATCATCAGAAAAACAAGCTAAAACAAAGCCCTCATTTATCAAATGAAATTCCCATGTTCCTTAGAAAGAATTCTTGGCAAGTTTTTATCTTTAACATGAAAATGGGAAAGAATTTATTTCCTTCCTTTCCATATAATTTCTTTGCTAAACCTTGGTATGTTAAAAACTATAATATAGATATATTAAAAATCAAATCCTCATGTTTCATCATTGGTGCTTAAGTTTTGTTTATTTTATTTCTCTACCATTTCTGGGATGTCTACCATATTCATTAAATGTTCTAATTTATTGGTGGACTTTTCTGAAATACTGGAGACCAAGTTCTCTTGAGTTACCACTGAACATTCATCCTGTCCTGGGTATGTGCTTGGCTTTCTTAAATATCTGGTAAAGAGAGATTTTCGGCATCCTCTCCACCCAACCAAAAACCCCACATTCCTTTCCAGGGTCTAACATGCTGAGTCTCCCTAACCCTCTCCATCCATATACCCATCCCAACATGCCAGATCTAGCGTGGCTCCTATATTCAATACCCTGGCCTGTTCTGGCTAAACAACTTTTCACTACCAACAATTTTTAGGTTTCTGTCAGACCGGATACAAACGTTCAAGCCATATTTATCCACACAATCCAGGTTTAGACAAGGAGGCACATTGGTATTTTGTTTTGTTTTGATACAGGGTTTTTCAGTATAGCCTTAGCTGTCCTAGACACACTCTGTAGACCAGGCTGGCCTCTGCTTCCCTGAGTGCTGGGGTTACAGGTGTGTTCTACTAAGCCCATCCGCAGGAGACACATTGTTTTTACTAACCCAGTCCTCTTTGTTCACCTGACTTCATTCCATGCAAGCCATTTCCAACCTCAAGACCCACATCAACCACTTTGTTCATATCAGAATTAGAAAAAACAAAAAATGCACTCTACAGGCCTGGGCCTCAAAATACAAACAATATAAAAGAACAAGCCAGTATCTCCTCTCTAAAAACTACCAGTCCTGTAGAATTATTTGCCAAAGGGAATTACCCAGGTAAACCATAGGATACATAATTAAAAAGAACAATCATAAACTTCATCAAAGAACTTAAGAAAGTTAACGAACACACACACAGACATACACATACACACACACACACACACAAAAAAAACAATGTAAACGCAAGAAGAAAGATCTTAAAGAATATAATCACCTTAGTTATGGAAATGACAAAGACTTGAAAGTGGAATTCAAAAATAAGATAGAAACGCTGATGAGCATTCAAGAGGAAATGGAGTTGGAATTGAAAAACCCAGTAATTCAAATACATATCATAAAGGAAAGCCTTAAGAATAGAATAAATTAATTGGAAGAAAGAACATAAAGATTCAAATATAAAGCAGAAGATATAAACCAAATAAACAAAGACTATGAAAAAAAAATTTAACACAGGAAAAGAACACTAAATGTGGTAAATAATGTAAAACCTAAATCATCAAATTATAGGAATAGATAAGGGAGAAAAATCCTGAGTTGATGGCAAAGACCATATTTTCAAAAAGATCATAGAAGAAACTTCCCCAAACTCTTATCTAGATAAAAGAAGCACACAGAACACCAAATAGACAAGGCCAGAAAAAAAAATCCCACAGCATATCACAGAAAAAATAGTAATTATATGTAACACATAAAGTGTATTGAAAACTGCAAGAAAAAACTGAAAATTAAATTAAAAAAAATAGAAGATAACCTAGAACCACTGCACAGATGTAGCCCATGGCAGTTCAATGTCCAAGTGGGTTCCATAGTAATGGGAACAGGGACTGCCTCTGAGATAATCTGATTGGCCTGCTCTTTGATCATCTCCCCCTGACAGGGGAGCAGCCTTACCAGGCCACAGAAGATGAAAATGAAACCACTCCTGATGTGATCTGATAGACTAAGATCAGAAGGAAAGAAAGGGGGACCTCCCCTAACAGTGGACTTGGGGAGGGGCATGCGTGAGAAGGGGGAGGGAAGGTGGGATTAGGATGGGGGGAAGGAGGAGTTTATGTGGAGATACAAAATGAATAAGTGTAATTAATAAAAGTTAAAAAAAATAGCAGAATAACAGATGATTTCTCAATGAAAAATTTGAAAGCCAGATGAGGTTTGGGCAATGTATTCCAAGTTCTAACAGACTATGATGGCCAGCTTACACTGATAAACCCAACAAAATTATCTGCCATAATTAAAGCAGAAAGAAAAACTTTTAATCGTATAATCACCCTAAAAATTTTATATCTAACAATCCAAAACTTAAGTCATTTAGGAAGCAATACTTCAGGCTGAATAGATGAATGAGCAAAGCAGCATACTGTGGGAAGAAATATGAAACCATAATTGTTAAATCATAAAGTGCCAACAAGAACACAAACAGCAACACCAAGCTCAATAATAGCATTACCACAATTAACACACATATTTATTTCAATAATAACTTCAAATAACAATTGCCTCAATTCTTCAATAAGAAGATACAAATTCACTGAATGGATCAAAAAATTTATCTGTTATCTACAAAAACCACAGCTTACCCTTCAAGCTATACACTACTGTAGAGTAAAAAGATGGACTAAAATATGCCATGGGACCAGGAAACCAGTAAGCATCACTGTCCCAATAGACTTCAAACTAAAACTAATCAGAGGACACAAAGAGAGGTATTTTATCCTAATAAAGGTAACAGTTAACTGAGAGGGCATTACTATCCTAAATGTAGGTGTTCCAAACTCTAGTATATCCAATGTCATAAAAATTTAAAAAAAAAAAAAAGGTCATACTGGTTTTAGAGATACAGATTAACATCAATGTATAAATAATAGGGGATGTTGATACCCTCTTTCTCTAACAGACAAGTCTATTCTCAAGAAAAAAAGAAACAGGAACAAAATTAATTGACATTATACATGATTTTACAGAGTTCTAAAAAATATTCCACATAAACACCAAAGAATAAACATTGTCCTCAGCAGCATGCAGATGCAATTCTAAAGTAGACCACATCCTGGGAGATAAAAGAAATTTCTTTGCAAATTCAAAAAGATTGAAATTACTCATTGCACTTTATCTAACCACAATGCAATATAAAGAATTGACAGAAAAAAATCTCTAGTAAATACAGAAACTAATGGAGATTAAATACTTCATCACTGAATGAGTGAGTCAAAGAAGAAATAAAGAAATAAACTTTTTTTTCTCAGACTAAATGAAAATGAAAACACTCTAAAGACATTACAGGTACAGTCTTCTTTTATTTTTATTTTTATTAATTACACTTTATTCATTTTTTATCCCCTTCATAAGCTCCTCCCTCCACCCTCCCTCTCCCTGCTTCACACATTCCCCTCCCCAAGTACCCTGATAGGGGAGGTCCTCCTCTCCTTCCTTCTGATCTTAGTCTGTCACATCTCATCAGAAATGGCTGCATTGTCATCTTCTGTGGCCTGGTAAGGCTGCTCCCCCCTCAGGGGGAGGTGATCAAAGAGCAGGCCAATCAGATTATGTCAGAGGCAGTCTCTCTTCCCATTACTATGTAACCTACTTAGACACTAAACTGCCATGGACTACATCTGTGCAGGGGTTCTAGGTTATCTCCATGCATGACACTTGGTTGGAGTATGAGTCTCTGGGAAGACCCGTGTGTTCAAATTTTCTGGTTCTGTTGCTCTCCTTGTGGAGTTCCTGTCCTCTCCAGATCTTACTATTTCCCACTTCTTACATAAGATTCCATGCACTCTGCCCAACAGTTGGCCATAAGTCTCAGCATCTGCTTTGTTAGTCTGAAGGGTAGAGGCTTTCAGAGGCCCTCCATGGCAGGTTCCTAGCTTGTTTCCTGTTTTCTTCTTCTTCTGATGTCCTTCCTCTTTGCCTTTCAAAGATTTACAGACAAGCCTTCAAAAATTATTCAAAAAAAAATTGAAAAAAAGAAAACCAGAAATAGCACTCCCTCACTCCAACAAAGTCCATATCACTCTAATACATAAATCAGATAAATACATAACAACAATAGAAAAAGAAAAGTAGAGGCCAACAAGTCCTGAGAACACAGAGTCAAAAACGATCCCACACAGAATACAGACATATCAAAAAGATTATATGTCATGATCAAATTCACATTATCCCTGACATACAGAAATGACTGAACCTATGAAAGTTATAATAATTGTAACGAACCACATAATTGACTTAAAGACAAAAATCATGCGAACCTCTTAATAGATTAAAAAAAAAGTCTTGCCAAAATCTAGAATATCTTCAGGATAAAAGTCTTTGAGAATGGGAAACTAGAGAGAACATGCCTCAACATAATAAAATCTATATATGAGAAATCCACAATAAACATCATCCTAAATAAAGAAAAGTTTGATGTACTTTTCCCAAAGTCAAGAATGTGACATCGATGGCTATCATCCTCACTCTTTTTATACATTGTGCTCAAAGTAGTAGCTGGAGCAATAAGGCAGGAGTAGAATATTAAAGGGCTACAAGTAGGAAAAGATAATCAAACTAATCCTATTTGCAAATAACAGGATGCTATTCAGTAGAACTTTACAAAATTTTATCAGAAAAACTTCTAGAAATGACAAATAACTTCAGCAATGTGGCATGATGCAGAATTAGCTAGCACAAATTAATAACAGTTTTATTCACAAATGACAAATGTACAGATAAATAGGTCAGGGACAGCCTCCCAATCAACATAGCATCAAAAAATCACACATTTAAGAATACACCTAACCAGGAAGTAAAGGACCTTGACAATGAAATCTTCAAACCTCTGAAGAAAAAAGATAGGGAAAAACACTAGAATGCATTAGGTACATGGATTGGTAGACTCAATCTCGTGAAATTGACATTTTACTAAAAGCTTTAGAGACTCATTGTAATCCCAACCAAAACCTCTATCTTCTTCTTCAGAGAAAGAAAAAGAAAAAATAAAACTATCCTAAATTTTATATGGAATCACAAAACATACCACATAGTCAAAATAATCCCAAGCAAACAGAATAATGGATATTCTAAGATTCCAAATCATAGTAATAAAAACAATATGGTGCACACACAAAAACAGATGTCTAATCCAATGAAACAATACTGAAGACTCAAACATGAGCACACATAATTTCAGCCACTTAATATTTGAAAAAGATGCCATCAAACTACACTGGAGAAATGAAAGCATATTTAACATATGGTTCTTGGAAAACAAGACATGCATATGGACCTGTATATATCACCTTGCAAAAAAATTAACTCCAAATGGATCAAAGACCTCATGTCAAACCTAAAACACTGAAACTGCTAGAAGAAACTGTAGGCCAGTATACTACAAGATACAAGTGTAGAAAAGGTTATATTTAGGAATATCCATTTTATATTTTGGAAAATACACACACACACACACACACACACACACACACACACACATATATATATACATATATATATATATATATATATACATATATATGTGTGTGTATGCATATATATACATATTAATATGTAACAAAATTAATGTATGTATTAATATGTATGTGCACATACATATTAATATGTTACAAAATTAATGTAAAAAGCCACTTATCTTAAAGAAAGCAAAGAAGAGTATTATAAGGTGGCTTGGGGGAATGGTCAGAGATGAGAGAAATAAATATTGTAATTAAATGATGAACTCAAGTTAAAAAAAAGCTTTAAAAAGAGAGAGTTTTAAAACCCTGTTGCCCCACATATTCCCTTTACTAGCCTCTTCCTCCCTAAGCTTTCTGATTTTACCTACTCCATTTGTTTTTAAACTATGTCTTCTTGGGTGCTTTTCAGTCACTGCAAGCCCCAGGCCACTCTCATGTCATTTCAACTTGAATAAGGCTGTGATCGCTCCTGCAGCCAGGGCTAGTTAAAAGGACTTTTGCCTTTTCCAGCTTTCCAGGCCTAGCTGGCTTTAGAATGCATCACCTAATGCAGTCCTCTAAACACTGACTTCACCATGCATCTCTCTTAGCGTAACACACGTTAAACCCCGGGAAGACTATGAGAAAAGTTCTACAAAACAATTTGCTCTAAAATGTGTGCCTGTTGTAATTTAATGTCAGAAGAAGGTGATGACAGATGTCTAGAGGTCTTAAGACTGCTGTCTTCCTTCTACCTTCATGATGCAGGACCTTGCCTGAGTGTCAGTGAGTCAGAGAAAAATCTAGGCCCTCAATGGTCAGCACTTACCATTCACAATGACCAAAATAACAAGAGCTAAAAGTGTTATTCCTATAATTTCAAATAATTATAGGTTGTGATTTTCAGATATCAACAGATACACATGAATGTGTGCATTCATATATACATATATATATTCCAGTAACTTACCTTTTAATTTTTAATTATTCCAATATGCCCATCAAATTGGTTAAAAAGCAGTAAGCAGTACTGAGACATATTATTCTCTAGGTAGCAGAAGCAATCAGAGAAAGCCATGCGCTGTAGACAAGACTAAGCCAACTACAATGAAAATAATATTCTCCTTAGATGCTGAACTCTCCACCCATATCTTTCTCCTTTCTTAACATATTCATTCATAAGCTTTAATGATGCTATTGGCCAACCTGAAGAAGTCTTGTGCATCCTGCCAAGCCTTGACTGAGAAGCTACACATTTATTCCTGAATTTAAATTGCAATAGATCCACACTTCCTTAAGTACCTACCAAGTGATACAATTATATTATAATTCACAGACATGTCTAGATGATATTAACATTTTATTATGTTCATTAAATAAAAATATCTCAAGATCACATCCTGGGTACATACTCCAAGTCGAGGTTTGTTTTCCTGCCTTTTGAAATATAGTTAGATGGTCACAGTCAATTATGTCCTTTAAAAGAGACTATACAGTATCAACAGACAAAAATGACTTCGATATTGGACCTAAAGGTGACCTCACTTTCTTTGGTAAATTACTCTGCCTGGATAAATGCAGTGCTATTTTCTGACCTTTGACAATAATGGTGCATTTCATTTGGATGGCACTTGGAATCGATTTATTGAATTGTTTATACTTCCCTTGAGTTACTTTTTCTCCTCTAGGAAAACTGCAATGTATATGTGACTATCAAGAAATATTATGGCATTGTGGAAACAGGCATCATAGGTATGAGGAAACACAGTGTTGCATTTTACTGATGACATGATCATTTTCCAGTGACTTAGGCACTCTAAACCACAGTTTCCTTCCTCTTAAAATTGGACCATACTTCATGGAGATAACCTAGAACCCCTGCACAGATATGCCCATGGCAGCTCAGTCTCCAAGTCGGTTCCCTAGCAATGGGAACAGGAGCTTCTCTGACATGAAATCAATGGCTGGCTCTTTGATCATATCCCCCTGAGTGGGGAGCAGCCTTACCAGGCCATAGGGGAAGCCATTGCAATCAATCCTGATGAGACCTGATAGGTTAGGGTCAGATGGAAAGGGAGGACCTCCCCTATCAGTGGACTGGGGGAGGAACATGGGAGGAGATGAGGGAGAGAGGGTGAGGTTGGGAAGGGATGAGGGAGGGGTCTACAACTGAGATACAAAGTAAATAAATTGTAATAAATTTTAAAATAAATTTTTAAAAAATCTCAAAAAAAAATATTGGAGCATACTAGCATCTCCTGAACAGTCAGTCCCTTGTGGCCTGAATTGTCTCCGACACAACTCCTCCTGAGTCTCCCACACAACTCCTCCTGAGTCTCCCACACAACTCCTCCTGAGTCTCCCACTCCTACAGTTAGTCCCTAAGACTTTAGAAAGGCATTTTCCACTTTTGCCTGCCCTGAAACTTCCAGCATGGTACTAAGAACATATCAGATGTTAATAAGGGACAGTTAAGTCTGACTGAGGCCACATAGCTCAGTCAGCTCTGTTCATTGGCTTTTAGATCCATCCAACTTAATAGTCATTACCTGTCATTACCAATTTGTCAACATTTCTGTCTAAATTTTTCCTGATTCACAAACCCCTCCAAATGCCACAGTCACTCACCCATATCATAAACCTGGGAAGTAAATATTATTGCAAACCCGCATTCATGGGCAATGAGAGAAACTCATAGGTTAAAGTACCTATTCTATCTAGATTATCGTTTTTGTTAAAAAGTGGGATCAAGCATGGTCAGCCTTTTTCCTTAGCCCAGTAGCTTATGCAATGAGGGCTGTGCCAGTTAATGGAGGCAAACACTTAAACACTACCTAATTTCTGCCTAGTTTTGCACTAAGATGAACATATGCATGATCTTGTGTCATTTAAGAGACTATCAAGTTCCTAGAGGCCAGGGATCTCAGTGTGTCTTATTCTCTGTTATATCCCCACAATTCAGCACATCACCAGACCCAGAGTACTGGAAGAGTAAATATCTTCAAAATGAATTAAGCATGCTAGATTGTCCTTCTGAGACAGAGGCTACCCTCACCCCAATTGTGTCTCTTTTGTAAGCAACTGAAAACAAGAGTAGTTAGCAACTGAATCATGCACACACGGGGAGTTGGAAAACAACTCTCTGCATTAGATCTATTTAATCAAATTGTTAATGTCTTTGTTATTCTACCTCTACAGATGGGTACATATTCACAAAAAAAGAGAGAGAAGTAAGACAGAAAGGAGAGGGGAAGAGGGAACATGTTAAAGGGTGTCATTATCATCCCCCACACGGTCACAAATTCTTCAGCAGGCAAACGAAATAATGGGTCATAAAACACTTCTCAGCCCCAGCCCCTGACTTTCTTTACTTGTATATTGCTACTTTCAAAATCATTAAGCCAGCGATTGTACAAGGGGTAATTCTGAGCATATGACAATTGCCTCAGAGTCAAAGGCTGTATCCCAACAGCTTAAATATAACAATAGTAGGTTCTCTTCAAAGGGCACATTTTTCTTCACAGCTGCCAGCTCTGCTTTCTGTATGAACTAAAAATAATGATCTTTCCATTACGGGAGTGCTAGTATTGTTGCTTTCCCTCTTAGCTTATGTTAGTGCTTAAATTATACACCCCCTAGTCTCCAGGGCTTTAAACTTGGCTGGGAAAACTTTTCCTGAGGCCAGACAGTGACATTAGGAGTGTGAGGCTTCCATTGCAGCTTCCCTTCCCGAGGAGCCTCGGGCAAAATTAGAGTACCAAAATTGGCTGCAGGTATCATTGTTTGTCAGCTATTACAGGTCACTGACACGATCTTTGTAGTCAACCTCAGCTTTACAGTGCTGATCCTTTCTTTTTAATCTGCCCCTCTCATTACAAGAAGGGATAAAGCGACTCTAACCCATCGAGTATGGCCTCAGACCGTCTACGCATTCAAGTGTTTGTATTGCAATTATCTACAAAGGTAATAGGTGTCCTAGTTATTTTTGAGAAGCAAAGAGAGTGATCTTGTCCAGGCAGTCTGATGCTTATGGAGACAGCTGTGCTTGAGAAGGCAAGCCAGGGTAAAGGCAAGGGGTTGTGGGTAGATTAAAGATAAGATGCACAGGAAGAACATGGTGTCACAGCCAGGATGGCGGGGGGGGGATAGTTTCATAAAAAATTCTGTATCCAAATATTCTTGTCAGGAATATCTATGACCCTATAATACAAAACCTAGTACAGAGTAACAGTGACATTTTCCCCTGGCAAAAGACAAGGTAAATAGAATGGATCATTTTACAAATCCCTTCTATTTTTAATTTTATGTTTCATCTGCTGCTATTTACTAGCGAGCACCAAGTTATAATGATAAGCATTTAGCAAGGAGCAGGGAAACATATTAGTGGTAAGGAATCTAGCTTGTGCCTGTCATTCCTGCCCTCATGGTGAGGTCCCCTTGGCCTACCTCCTTATCTGTGGTGATGCCTTGCAGAAGAAGCCTTTAGTGGAAGACTTTAGGAGACTGTTGTTATCTGGGGATGATTGAGCTACATAGGAATGAACATCAGACACTATTTAATATACTTAATGGAAACATAATTACGAACAGCCTTCTGCAGACTGCATCCTGAGGGTTCCTGATACTAATTGCTAATCCCTCTCTTTCTGAGGATTCCCTTCTGTACGCTCAGAGCGGATCCTACCCTGTGCTAACTGGTGCTGCCACGGGTGGCTTCTGCATGTCATTCTTATTTTTAATCCCAGTTTCATGGCTCATTTATAATAAAATACGCCCTTTGGTGGCTATGATGATGCACATCTTTTATCTTAGCACTGGAGAGACTTAGGCAGGAGAATTTGAAAGCTTCAGGTCAGTCTGTGCCACACAAAGAGATCGTGGGTGGCACAAGAAAGCAGAGCAAACTAAACAAGACAAATAACAATAACAACAACCTCCTTTCAATGACACCAGGGAAGTCTTGCATCCTGCCACCATGCTTTGCAGATCACAGCCACCATCTAGCCATCTTGGGGAAAGCCTGGGCTCAATTTTGTAAAATAAGAACTCCATTCTCTGGTCTCAGTATCTTTCCATTGGCTGATCCAAAACTTTAAAACTTGGTTCCACAGCTTAAATTGAAGTGTGGATCTAAGCCAAATGACAGTCTCCTATTTGGTACCTGCAGGCCACGTGACATTTCTTTTGACATTAAAATGACTTGAGCTTTAATAGTCTGAAAACTGCTCTTGTATAGGCTGCAGAAAAACACCCCTAAAGTGTACGTTAAGGAAACAAATGCAATGTAAAGAAGATTCAGAAGTTTTTCGCTAGGCTGAATTTAACAGCTTATCTCTCTCTTCTTCTCTCTCTCTGTCTTTCTGTCTCTCTCTCTCTCTCCCTTTCCTTATAGTAAGTGCATGTGCTTATATTAAAGACACATTTCCAGGCAAAGCGTATAACTGTTTTGTTTTTCCTGCTGGGACTTAGTTTACATGAGAACATAACTATGATAATATATCTTAGTGCACTGCAAAGACGTCTGTGAACTCCAGAACCACTGCCTTGTGCACACTTTGGCAATCACAGATTTTTAGATTTATGTTCCATTTTGTAAGACAAAAAAAGTACATTATTTCAATTATTTATTGGTGTTCTGTTCATTTCTCTGGGACCTTCTATAAACCTTTTGTTCCTTCCTACCTTTAAACTCCTACGTGTAATTGGAAGGGGGTACTCTGAGCAGAGCCCTGAGGAACCCCTCCAACTTTGCAGCCAGGACAGAGTCACGTGACCAGGTGTTTGCCAGTACTCTATCATTATTACTTTATTTTCCCATTTCTGCTGAAACTATTGGTTCTATTTCTTTATTCTCCATTGCTGAGTCAACTAGAACATATTTTTGACCCTACAGACAGCACCATACCTTGCGCTACCTCATATATGCACAGTTTCCTTTCCAAAGCATTTTCCTATCTACTTTTGGGGGACAAAAAGAAAACTACAAATCAGATGTAGTTCATGTCTTAGCTCTCCCAGATGAAAGTCCTGCTCTTCCTCATCATCAGCCTCTGCATTTTTCAATCAGCTTCAGCACAAGAAGCATTTCCTTGACTGAGTCAACCTCTACTTTCCTACTAATTTGATTAAAATAAAGTTGTTTAGATCCTGTTAAATTCTGTGTGTCCAACAGTGAAAGAATTGGCAGGGAATCCATGACTACTCAGACCCCAACAAAGTAGCATATTATTTTTAAACTTTATTGTTGCTTTATCCAATCCAGATATTTTATCCTGAAACTTGTGATATTTGAATATTTCTTCAGTGAGACAGGCATGATGGATGTTATTTGCTCTCTTGAGTATTAAAGGTATTTTTCCCAAGAGCCTTCCATTTATCAGAGATGGATGACAAGTCTAGCTCCCAAGTGTTTATGTTGTTCTATTTGCCACAGGACACTGTGCTACCGGGTTACTCAGTGATAAAATGCCTCTCATTTACTTCCATATTCAAGTTGATGAAAGTAAGGTGTATTGTGTGTTATTTAGGAATATATAGTTTATATTTTAAAAGCCTTATCCATAGTAATTTCAGAAGTTATTTGAAAAGATCAGCAATAATTACACACATTTTGATTCTGGGAGAGGAATTCTTGAGCTCATAAAATTACAGACGAACTTTTAGCTTCACCTATGGCCAGAGATGCATGGAAGTAGCTTATAAAGCATCCTAGTACTGCCTCAAAGAGTGCGGCTTTGACTAAGCCCCAAATATCTCACAGTGCCAGGTGTGTGTAATATTTCCAGATTCTGACTCTTGTTCATTATGAAATCTCAACTTGTTATCAAGAAGTCAGAAAATACTGAAGTCCAGTGGAAAGCTCTGGACTGGTTTGCAATGGTAGTCCTCATTAAACTCACTGTGTCGCAAAACAAAAGACACATATGGGAAAAGGACCTGTGGGGAAAAGAAGGGGCTTGACATGAATTGGCTGGGAGAGAAGAAAATGGGGTTGCAATAATCAGAACTCATTATATAGATGATGAAGAACCAAGGAATAAATTTTAAAAAGAAAATAAAAGCTGGAGTGATTTATGAGAAACACTAGAACTGAGTTATATTCCAGGTTTTATTTCTTTTTGTTTACTTACTTATTTTGTCTTTCATTATTTGGAGTCCTCATTGTTTTTATAGTTTTAGGGTGCATGCATCATTCACAGAATCTCATGGAATACAGCACACACATTGGCTTTTGGGCACTGAAATACTGCCAATGCAATTCAATCATTCCTAAGACCTCCTCCTATCAACAGGACAATGCTTAAACCCCATTTCTCTAGAGATTCCTCTCATGCAGCACCAGCTCAATGCAAAGTCCTTTCTGTTGTGTACTTGGTACTGGCCAAGGAAAGGGCATGTTATCCTGAGAAGGCTGACAATGGTCACTGTTGGCTTTTTGGAGGGTCAGAAGATGGCAGAGATGAAACCAGCATAGCAGATCCAGACCTGTCTATTAAAGGGACAAAGAAAAACTCATCTCATCAGGCAAACATGTGATCCAGATTCTCAGATATGAGAGCACAGGCTGGGTATGATGGTACATGTCTGCTATCCCAGCTCTGGGGAGGCAGAGGCAGGAGGGCTGTGTCATACCATTGAGGTAAGATACTGATTCTAAAACAGGACAAACTTTGGGAGGAGTGCACGTATTCTTATGAAACAAGGTGGGAATAGAAACACCCGAAGGGGTCAGGATTTCCACAAATAGACCAACAAAGCCAAAAATTCTGGGCTCAGGGGGACCTGCAGACACTGATGAATCAACCAGTGACCATGTATGAAGAGTACCAAGGCCCTCTGCTCAGATGTAGCTCATAGGCATATCAGTCTCCATTTGGGTTCCCTAGTAAGGGGAGCAAGGCTGTCTATAATAGGAATTCAGTTGGTTGCCTGACTTTGATCACTTGCCTCTGGCAGTGTGACTTTGCCAGACCACAGACGAAGAGGATCCAGGTTGTCCTGATGAGACTTGGTAGGCTAGGGTCATATAGTAGGGAAGGAGGACTCCCCCTTTCAGGGAACTAGGAGAGAAGAATGGGGGAAGAGGAGGAGAGGGTGGAACTGAGCGACAAGGGGGCTTCCATAAGGATATGAAGTGAATAAATTGTAAAAGATAAGAAATAATAAACAAACAAATAAAATGAAAAAATAAACAAAAACAAACCACAACAGTGAATCTCAGTTCAATTTGTTAAAATTTCACTAACAATGCCCCTTGGTAAACATTTCAAAACCCATTTAAGCCACAGAAGTATTGTAAGGTATAGATGAATACCAGCTATGAGGACAAACTGGGCAAATGACTGGTTCCCCACAGCATTGCCAATCCACATCCATGTCTGGATGAAATCTGTTGTTACTGTAGATAGAAGCATCACTTCTTTCTGTTTCTTTCTTGCACATAGAGGTGATATCATACAAATGGCATTTGACCCGTCTAGCTTTTAAACTTGTGAACAAGGTAAACTGTGCTGAGAAACCTTAAATGATGGCCTATGGCAGTTTGGTAAGGGTTTGTTCAGAGTAAAAGACAGTAAAATTAAGCCGTCCTGTAGCTGGAAGCAAGCTCTCATTCTGTTAGGCTGTGGTGAGTTTGACAGAAGTTTGCAGACAACAAACATCTGAACTTTACATGAACACCTGGGGCTGTCTCTGCTGCAAGTGCCACAGAAAGAAATCTCAGAGGTTGTGTCTTCACCTGTGAGCTGAGGGCTTATCATCCCAGAAGCGTCACACAGCTCTGTGGTCGCCTGCTGGACTCACGCTGGACTCACGCTGGAAAGACAGATACCAGGACTCTGGGAGGATTGACGTATCTAAGACCATAAGCTATGCTAGCGGCTAATTTGCTTTTAGAACGAGATAATTGAGATTCACTGCTCAGTGCCTGGTGGTCTAGGATCTTTCTGCTGGCTTCCCTGTGGATTAGTCATGATTTTTCTTAGGAAGGCTCTGCCACCTTCTCAGCCCACTAATTATTGCTTCTTTCCCTGTGAATGCTGCCTTCTCATTCCTCTGGCCAAAGGACACTGTGTTCTGGTCTCCTTAGAATCTAAGGCTTAGATGCTTTCCTCATCTCATATATTAATTATAAGAATCGCCCTCTCACATACTTCTCTTTCTTTTTTAAGATAATCTAGTGGAAGTATTAAAATTCTGGAGTCTCTGTCACTCTTCAGACATGAATTTGTAGTCGCCAGCACACAGACTGATGTGACAACAGATGTACAAACAATTACAGAATAATGGAATTAAGTCAGGTTTTCTAGGTAGGCAGGCCGTATGCGTATGAATGTGTGTGAGTGTATGTGTATAATTTATCTCAACAGAGTCATGTTAGGGTATGAGCATCAAAGAGACAATATATAAAACACAATTCTTGCAAATTTCAGGATTTCCTCATTTTTGATTGCTGAGTAGTATTCCATTGTGTAAAAATACCACAATTTCTGTATCCATTCCTCCGTTGATGGACATCTGGGTTGTTTCCAGGTTCTGGCTATTACAAATAAAGCTGCTACAAACATGATTGAGCAAATGTCCTTGTTATGTACTTGAGCAAATTTTGGGTATATGCCTAAAAGTGGTATAGCTGGGTCTTGAGGAAGCACTATTCCTAATTTTCTGAGAAAGCACCAGATTGATTTCCAAAGTGGTTGTACCAGTTTACATTCCCACCAGCAATGGAGGAGGGTTCCCCTTTCTCCACAACCTCTCCAGCATGTGTTATCACAATCTAGAAAATATCATTTGAGTGAGGTATCCCAGAAGGAGAAAGACACACATGATATATACTCACTTAGATAGACCTATAAGATATGATAAACATAATGAAATCCATACACCTAAAGAAGATAAACAAGAAAGAAGACCCCGGGTAAGATGATCAATCCTCACTTAGAAAAACAAATGGGCATTGGACATAGGAGAAAAGTAACAGAACAGGAGCCTACCACAGAGGACCTCTGAAAGACTCTACCTAGCAGTGTATCAAAGCAGATAGTAAGATTCATAACCAAACCTTCGGCAGAGTACAGGGAATCATATAAAAAAGGGGGGGGTTAGTATGACATGGAGAGGATAGGCGCTCCACAAGGATCCAATATATCTGGGCACAGGGGTCTTTTCTGAGACTGATACTCCACCAAGGACTATGTATGGATATAACCTAGAACCTCTGCTCGGATGAAGCCTGTGGTAGCTCAGTAATCAATTGGTTTTCCCTAGTAAGGGGAACAGGGTCTATTTCTGACATGAACTCAATGGCAGGCTCTTTGACCTCCCCACGCCCCAAAGGAGGAGCAGATCTTCTAGGCCACAGAGGAGGACCTTGCAGCCAGTCCTGAAGATACCTTATAAAACAGGGTCAGATGAAAGGGGAGGAGGTCCTCCCCAATCAGTGGACTTGGAAAGGGGCAAGGGGGAGATGAGGGAGGGAGCGAGGGATTGGGAGAGAATGAGGGAGCAGGATACAGCTGGGATACAGAGTTAATAAAATGTAACTAATAATAAAAATTTAAAAATATGGTTTAAAAAATTAAAATATGTTTTTTTTTTTTAAAGAACACAATTCTTGATCTTCCTAATCTTCAGCTCAGGACAAATATCACATGATCTTCTCTGTATGTAAAGAGGATGCATGGGATAAAAAACAGAATAATTAGTCCTTGAGGAATGGGAAGTATTGTTTAAAGGTACACAATGACAACAATAAGTTTACAAGATCTATTGTTCAATATGATTATAATTAATAAAAATACATGATATCCTTGATATTGTTCATCCATGTTCATGGTGCTTTGTATTCAGTAGATAGGAAAGGAATGGATAATGAAATTGTGGAACATATAAATAGTAGAATTTTATCCAGCTTTAAAGACATATATTATGAAATTACACACACACACACACACATACATGTATATATTTGAGATGTTATGCTATATGAGAATGGGTGAATTATGCCTCTCACAAATGCCATAAAATATAAAAACAAAATTTTGTACCAGGTGTGGGTTATCCCTTTGAATTGTGAGCGAGAAGGTTCCCGTGGACCACAAAGTTGTATAGGCTACTACTGTTTTCTTGGCTTCCCTTTAAAACTTGAAGACAAGTTCTTATTAGTGCAGATACTGCATAAATGAGCCATAAGATACAGAGAAATCAAGCTGGAGTAACAAGAAAGCTACATTCCTATTGACTAGCTTTCATGGTACTTGAAGACACTATTCAGGTTGCAAGAAGAGAAAAATAGTCAATAGCCTTATCTGTCTGTGGAACTTCGAAGCTAAAGTAATGACAGGCCTAGACAGGTATGTCTACTGGTGAAGTGTGGCACAAAGGTTACATTAGTACAACCAACTGCTTTGTTGGTTCACCAAAAAGAACTTGTGCACTACATGATGCTTCTAGCTGCATCAAAGCCTAAGACAAGGAAGGTTATGGGCTCTACTGGAGAACCCACTATTATTTTTTGGGCAAATGGATAGTAATAAACCCTCAACTGAACAATCACCTTTATCTGTGTAGACAATAGAGCTCTCAACTCTCATCACAGAAAATTATTTTTACAGTAGTTAGTGATTAGTACAGAAGCTCACATCTGGTCAGAGCGCAAAGAACAAGAGAGCATGGAGCACTCAGTCCTAAACAGAACATCTGTATCACCTTTCCTCTACCCCCAGGCTCAAGGATCACCATACAAGATGGAACAGAAAGACTGTAAAAGCCAAAGGATTCTGAGAACTTCTGCAAGATGGTGTTTGCCAGACATGATAGAGCTGTTGCACACAGGAACTCCTAGTGGCTGTGGCTTAATGCACAAGGCTTACATGAGAACAAGCCAACCATAATCCCAAGATGAAGAAGAGAGAGGCCCATGAAGTCTCACTCCCAGGTGAGGAGCTATTGTCTTTGATGGCTACTAACATGCTGCAGTGGATGACCCTACACCCACACATATACTGGAAAGACTGAACAGACTCAGGGTGTCTAAAAAAAATTTTTTTTTAAAGTGCATGAAGTTCAGAGATAGAAATGGCCCAGTAGCATAGACAGAGTAAGAAAGGAGCATTGGATTTTAGCAAAACACATTACAAATATTATGAAGTTCTGAAACAATTAGAGTGAGTGTTATTTAATTGTCTAACATGTGTGCACTTATGGCTGGTGGAGAACAACCTGAGAAAACCTATTCTCTTTTTAGATTGTGGGTCTTGGGGATTGAATTCAGATCACCAGCCTTTGCAACAAGTACTTTTACCTAATGGGCTATTTCATTGACCCTAAAAGATATTTTAACGGTTCTCATGATGCAGCTAGTAGCCTCCTCAGCTAACAGATATTACACATTCCTCAGAGTGAGTTCCTTCTCTCCTCTCACACCGTAAGTCAGCCCCAGGAGATTTGCCCCATTTGCTTTTATGTAAATAGCCTGCATTGATGTGTGCCACATGCTCACCTCACCGTGTGTGCAGAGGGTGTTTGATCGTCATGACTGGAGTTATAGACCTTTGCAAGTTCCTGTGCAGGTGATGGGAATCAAACACAGGTGATGTGGAAAATCGGCCAATGTTCTTAACCGATAAACCATCTCTCCTGCTTTATACCCAAATTTTGATAATGCTTTTCGCTGCGGTATTCCAAGTTGCCATGATCTGACATGGTGTGACTATGTGAATCATCTACTCTTCCTATAGCCATCCAACTTCACTTTGGTTCATTGTTGCACTCCCCAGTCAACACTGTGTGTTGCAACCAACTTCTCCAAGAGGTCTTTCTTCTTTCATCCTTATATTAGGGTAACCTGGAACTATATTACTTGTGTTTCCCAAGACCACCTGTGTTTCCAGATTCTTAGTGATCTAATCAAAAATATTATAGAAACATACACAATTGAGAGCAAATGGATTTATTCCAAAGAGAGAAATCACAGCAAAGAGACATGCTACAAGGAAGCAGGAAGGCTAGAGCAAGATGACTCATGAATTCTTTTTAGGTCCTTTCTTATAAGTCTAGATATGGAGAAAAGCTGACTCCCTAGAGAGTAATTGGGGAGACTTCTATTTAACAGATGGACTGTTATGTAACTTCAGACTAGTTGTGCCTGTGTGGGCTGCATATGTCATAATATAAAACATATTTTATGTGTATAAATGTTTGCCTGAATATATGTGTGTGACAGAGCGAGAACTCATGCATGTGTGTGCTCACTGTGCATGTCTGGGCATATCATGTGCATGTCTGCTGCTACCTGAGACCATAAACGAGCACCGAAAGCCATAGGGAAATATCACCCATGTGTTTCTGGAAGCTGAACTCAAGCTCTCTAGAAAGGCAGCAAGTGCTCTTACCTTAGGGTCCTCTCTCCAGCACTCCAAATCTTAAGGATACACTTACTACCACATGCATATATATATGTCAATAGAGTTTTTTTTTCTCTGATATGTCACCCCAAGGACAAGTTAACCTTCACTGCTCTTTGGAGTCTAATCTTTCCTCCATGAAGTTATCAATCACAAATTGACAACAGGAGGGAAGATGGTGGGTGTTTCCCTATTGAGAAAGGACAAACATGTTTTGCCAAGGAGTGCTATTCTGGGCCCTGGGGCTGACCTGGCTTGGCTGCATTCTAGTTCACTTCTTTTTGTTTTATTTTCACTAATAGTTATCTTCTATAACCATGTTATTAATTTGCTTGTGTCTTTCTTGTCTATCTCCTCTACAAGAATGAAGTGATGGTTTGCTGGCTAGTTTTATGTCAACTTGACACATGTAGGCACCTGAAAGGCGGGAACCACAATTTCAAAATCAAGATCCAGCTGTAGGGCATTTTTTTAAATTAGTGATTGATGAGGAGGGCCCAGTCCTTTGTGAGTGAAGCCATCCCTGGGCAAGCAGTCCTAGGTTCCATAAGAAAGACTGAGCAAGCCATGGGAAACATACCAGTGAACAGCATTCCTCCATAGCCTCTGCTTCAGTTCCTTTCTCCAGGTTCCTGCCCTGATTTTTTGTTTGTTTGTTTGTTTGTTTGTTTGTTTTTAGAATCCAGCCCAAGAGTACATGACAATATTCTCACATAGTGAGAACATAGTAACTATTATTTAAGAAATGAATGAATGGGATATAAGCAGTTTTGTATGGTGGCAATCCTGAGGATTTAAATATTTTACTATGTTCCATACGTATTTTATGATAAATTTGGCATGTAAATATGTGCGTTTTTGGAAATTATAACATTAAATAAAATTAAGATAAATGCAACAAGAGTAGCCTTTTGTTATTTGGAATGGTTTGCTTTTAGGTTCTATCCACAAAGGTAAGCTTCATGAAGCCATAAGATCTTCTCTTTGAAGAAATACATTTCTGGAAAAAAAAAATGGCAAGTATTTGTTGAAATCTGAATCTTTGTACATTTTAAACATGAAAACAACAACAACAAAACTGGTGATAACTTCCTAGCTTGTCTAGGTCAGCATGTTCTAGAAAGGTTACAGGTTACATATGGAGAAGCATTGATTTTACAGGGTGTATTTCATCTGAAACAGAGATTTAAGAAACAGTGATGGCTCTATAAGAGATACAGACATCCTAGCATTTCTGAGAAGTAGGTGTCAGGAAACACAAGTACCTGAAAAGGTACTTAAAACTCTGGGCTGTATGGCAGATCTGTGCTACTCAACTTTATCACATAACAAACATACAAAGTAGTCAACCTTGCAGAGATTCAGCTTCATGGGGTCATGAACTTCAGTCCATATTAAATGACCCCATGGCTTTCAGGTTTGCATGGAGGTACTATATCATGACACAGGGTATGTGACAAAGCAAAGCTGCTCACCTCGTGGAGAACAGGAAAGGAAGGACTGACATGCTGCTGTTATTTCAAGGTCACTTTCTCTGTATTATAACTTTCTTCTAATAGGTTCTATCTCTAGCAACTTCTACCATCTCCCAATAGTGCTACTGTACGGAACGACCTCTAACCCAGTCTTTAGCATAAATTACAGACTGAATTTATAGCATCCACTGTGTAAGAATCCTTGGGTCAGGATTTTCCCTACTGAAGAAGTTTCCGAGATGATTCTCAGGCCTATGATCTTCCCTGCTTTTCAATCTGTGGACTTCATGGCCACAGATATTGTTGCAGGATGGGCATGGCTGCTAACAGCTAATTTTAAAGTTACTATTAAGCCACACTTTAATACACAACCATGTATTGAATGCCTCCTATGTGTCCTGATATTTTCTGAGTATTTAGAATAAATTGTTGGATAAAACAAATGTGCGCACATGAGTCTAACTTTCTTTGTAGGATATGCTTCACACATTATTTTTATGTACAGCATAAAAATAAAGAGAAATAAAGAGGAAATAAAGTTACATAGTGTGCCAGAAGGAGCCTTTTTTTTTTTAGAAAGAGAAAGTTGAACAAGGTGAATAGGATGAAATTGGAAAGCAGAGTGCTTTGCAGAATTAAATAGAAAAATAACTAACTTTACATTCACAAAATGCTCTGTTTCCATTTAATTCCTCATTTTCAGATGGATGGGCTGAACTTAATCATTACACAAGATCAGCTAGTAAGAGCTGCAGATGCATCAAACATGGGAACCGGGAGACATCCAGAGGCCTGTATTTCTGAAATTTCTAGCAATATATTAAGAGCCATTGGCAAATGATGCTGTAGCATTTATGGAAACAGAGTAACTGCAGCGCTAGGTCAGCTGCTGTGGCTTTCCTAGATATCCAGGGCAGGAGTAAGCAATTCCAGTGACCATAATCCTAGGCTTAATTACCCAAAGGGCAGCAGGAGCCTTCAGTCACCCGCAGAGTCTGTGGTTGGAACAAGACTCATGATTCTAATAAAGAATCAATAACACAGGGGCCACTGCATAGTTTTTTACTAGCTGAGGTGAGGGAGGGGCTCACTGGAGATATAACATCAGGACAAAAGGGAAAGTGAGCACAAAGTGGGTTATAGATTTACTTTTACTTTCAATTAATAATTGTTGCTGAGACATCAAGTTTAGGGAGACTTTTTAAAAACTTGCAACATAATTACTTTCTAATTGCTAGAAATGAGTAGACATCTGAGTACAATATTCCTATATTTTTTTTAATTGTGAAATTACTGAACATCCATTTGCATCTTCTAACACTTTATTATTACTTGAGAAGAATGAAATGGTCTTCGGATCATAGCTAGCCCACACTGAAGGAGGCCTTAGAGATCACCTTGCCCGAATTCTACACTTTAGAGATGGTGAAGTTTAGGAGCACAGAGAAGGCAACATCACACCTGAGAGCCCTCAGACTGTGTCAAAGATGAGACAGATGTGGTGTTTGGAAAATCAGATGTTATTACCATCAGAATCACCTAGTCGTTGCTCTCATTCTCTAAATAGGAACACAATCCCAACACAAGTTAATTGGCTTTCTTACTATATTCTTAGTTCCTACAACACACCCTCCCCTTTAATGAAAATAGATGCCTGTTCACTGAAAACACTGCAGATTCTCTGCTGTTACAGTGGTTGAGATACCTGTCTTCCCAAGAGCTGCTGAATTCTTTAAGGGGGGGATAGCTTCCTGGAAGTAAAATAGGATGTAGGAGCTGCCCTTTCTATGAGCCCCACAGCGCCACAGCCCCACACAGGACCAAAGCCATGAATCTAATAAACTATTCAACTCCTACAAGGGTGACCTCACATAAACCTTATGTCTTTATATGTTCACCTGTTTCAGATGATTTCTCCATGACTGAAGGCTGACTAGCATAAACATTTGCTGTAAAGTTGAATTTTGTCACTATAAACATAAGGATTTCCACTCTTTGTCCACTCAATATGTCTTTCATGGACATGGCTTATGTTCTCCCGTTGCATTTATTCTTCTCATGAACTCTCAGCTCTGTGCCATGCCTACCCTGCCCAGGGGTTTTCTTCTCTTCCCATTTTTCTAAGTTGACTTTCAATGTCTGAGCATCACTGTGTTTCAAGTGCAGTCATGCTTTATGGTTTCTTTGCTTTTGTTTTTTCTATAATGCAGAGCCAATGTATAGCAAGATCTATGGTTTTTCTAACTTCTCCTTTTATTTCCATCCTTAGCCAAAGAAAATGAAACAGAAGTAAAAATGGAACATCTCTTAAATAAAATGTGTTCCCATAGATTTCCATAGACGTGGAACTGTAAATTTGATTATACATGTATGATTAGAAACTCTTTTGTGCTCTCTCTTCTTCCTTCCCTCTTGCCCTTCATCTCTCTTCTTCTAGCGTTTCTTCTAGCACAAGATGATCTCTAACTCACCACATGGATAAAAATGTCCTTGAATTTCTAATTTTCTCACTTCCACCTCCTGGGGGTTGGGATTTTAAGCATACCTGGCTTTTGAGTGGCTAAGGATTGACCTATACTCTACAAAGAGAGCTACATCTCCAACTGTCATATTCTCTCTTCAAGCCTTAGTTTCTCATTTGTTAGTATTACCCTATCATATTATCTAATTATCTAAGCTTTGCAAAATTGCGTATGATGTATTCTAAATTCTCTATTCATTTCTTGAACAGAATAGTTTACCTTGTGCTAAATTGGATAATATACCCACACAGGGAGAAAAGATACATATAAATTTAAAGGAGTTTATAGCTAAAGTTGTTTAATAAAAACACAAAACATGGGGCTTCAAGCTGGCGGTGACCAGTGCCCATCATTTCTGAGAGGCAGAGGATTTGAAACTCTGAAATTGGTGAGTTGAGGGGCACCTGAAGCCAGAAAATTGACGTTTTTGGCTTCGTGAAAGAGAGGAGACATCACAGGAGCGGAGAACATTTAGATTCAGGTCAGATGTGGACTTCTCTGGGAACTGAGAGGGGCACTTTCCTTGTTGGGGTCTTCCTCCTCCTCAGGGGAGCTGAAACACAGTGTCAGTGACATGAGCACAGAACTCACTGTCTAGGGATCAAGACAGCAGAAGAAGGGCTTCTAGCTCCTCAGCTGCGGCTGCCAGCTGTACCTGCCCGCAGAGTACATACCTGCCGAGTCCCAGATCTGAGGTACAATCCTTACCGGGTCTCACCTATGCGAGAGGCAGTACTGACTCTGCAGAGCCTCCCAGCCAGTGACTGTACAGCCTGTCCAATCCTTCAGTGGCAGATAGCCAGCTGTACAGACACCAAAGTCGAGCAGACCCACAAAACCACCCAGGTACACCAGGCGCTGGGCCACCGAGGTCTGTGGACTACTTTTGTGGCTCCCCACGACTTCCCAGCAGGCACCTGGACACTCCAGTTCTGCAGGCACCGCTGGACTCTCTAGTCTAGAAGCTGCAGCACCACTGAGCTGACTGAGCTCAACCTGACACATTTGACTCAGCAGGTCCAAATCAGACCTGTAGAGAACCCCTGTGCTTTATGACCTGCTAGAGACTGAGTGTGCCCTCAAATGCCTAAAGAACCCCAGACCTAGGGTGCTTCTAAGCTAGCAGACAGACATTAGATCCCTCCCACCCACACATCCACTGTGGGAAACAAAGGGTTTCTTGGGACATTGAAGCCCCTGCTCTGTGGATCTACCAGTGGAGTTTAGGCAAATAACTCCTGGAGCTCAGTTAGAGGCGATTACCAGTAGCCTGTAGGCCAATGATGTACTCAGGGAATTTGCGCCCGAGATCACCACCAGCACTTTTGATACCTTTAACTCCTGTGAGTGACCCCTTTGGTGCCTGCAAGGCACTCCGTCCTCACACTGAAGGCCTCTACATTGTCTCACACCCTGCCCCACAGGGCACACTTACACACACACACACACACACACACACACACACAAACACGGACACACTTGCCAGCATTTGTCCTTCTGCACCCATGGACTTTCCTCCCACAGGTACAGCTGAAACACTAATGCATACACTGAAATCAATGGACCTCTCTCATCTTCCTGAAAAGCTCTCCAAACACAGAGAAAGACAGTACCAGTCTGATCTACAGAATCCAGGAACAAACAGTGAAGGTTACAGATAAGCAAATGGCCAGGGGTCGGTGAAAAAACACATCCAAAAAAATCAGGACATTATAGCTTCACCAGCAACCCACAAAATTAATGGATACTCCAATTCATCGGAAACACAAGAAAATGACTTTAAAGCTATGCTTATCCGGTTATTAGAGTCACATAAAGAGGAAACAAACAAATCTCTCAGAGAAATAGCCATAAAAATATAGGCAGTTAAAGAGGCAATGAAAAAAAATCTCTCAAAGGATTGGCTACCCAAGTGGAGACAAAGAGGAAATGAACAAAGCTTTCAAAGAAAAACAGGCAAATTTAGCCAAACAGATAGAGGCACAAGTAGAGCCATAATTAGTGGCATATAGAAAGGAAATGAACAAAAAAGTAGAGATCAGCATAGAGAAACAGAAATCCACATTCAAACAGATGAAGGAAATAGTGCAAGGCATGAAAACAGATTAGAATCAATGAAGAAAACATAAACTGAGAAATCCCTGGAGCTGGAGAATTTAGAGAAAAGAGCAGGAACCATAAAGGTAAGTATCAACAATAGAATACAAGAGATGGAAGAGAGACTCTCTGGTGCTGAAGATACACTCACAGATAATAATACATCTCTCATAGAAAAAGTAAAATGAGAAAAGTCCCAAACATAAAACATACAAGAAATCAAGGACACCACAAAAAGGCAAAATCTAAGAATTATAGGAATTGATGAAAAAGAAGAATACAGGCTCCACGCTCCAGAAAATATTTTCAAGAATATAATAAAGAAATTTTTCCTAATCTAAAGAAAGAGATATCATTAAACATACAAGAGGCCTACAGAACACCAAATAGGCTAGATCAAAAAAGAAACACCTCACACCACATCATAGTCAAAATACTTAATCTACAGAAAAAAGGAAAGATATTAAAAGCAGCAAGGGGAAGAGGCCAAGTAACATATAAAGGTAGACCTATCAGAATCACACCGGACTTCTCATCAAAAACTGTGAAAGCCAAAAGGGACTGGGCAGATGTCATGCAGACAGACTTTAAGGGACCACAGATGCCAATCCAGACTACTATACCCAGCAAAACTTTCAATCAATGTAGATGGAAAAAAACAAAATATTCCATGACAAAACTAAATTTAAGCAAAATCTACACAGCAAACCAGCCATGTAAAAGATACTAGAAGGAAAACTCCAATCGAACGAAAACAGCTATACTCAAGAAAACATAGGATACAAATAATGTCCCTACAAAAATTAAAAGCAAGCAAGCAATGAATCACAATAACACCACCAACTCCACAATACAAGGAACTAATGTTCGTTGGTCACTATTTTCTATCAACATCAATGGACTCAACCCTCCAATAAAAAGATGAAGATCAACAGAATGGGTATGGAAACAGGATCCAACATTCTGCTGCATCCAAGAAATATACCAATACAACAAAGATAAACACTATCTCAAAGTAAAGGGCTGCAAAAATGTTTTTCAAGCAAATGGACCCAGAAAACAAGCTGGCATAGCTATCTTAATACCAATAAAATAGACTTTCAACCAAAATTAATCAAAAAAGATGAAGAGGGGCACTACATTCTCATCAAAGGAAAAATCCACCTAGAGGAGATCACAATTCTGAACATCTATGACCCAAATACAAGAATGCCTAAATTTGTAAATGAAACATTACTAAAGCTTAAATCACACATTGATCCCAACACCTTAATAGTGGGAAACTTCCATACTCCACTATCACTAAGGACAGATCTTCTACACAGAAGCCAAATAGGGAAACAAAGGCACTTACAGAGGCCCTAATTCAAATGGACCTAATAGATGTCTACAGATCTTTTCACCTACACTCAAAAGAGCATAACTTCTTTTCAGCACCTCACGGAACCTTCTCCAAAATAGACCATAGAGTTGGTCACAAAGCAAGCCTCAACAGATGCAAGAAGATTGAAATAATCCCCTGTATTCTATCTGACCTCCATGGACTAAAAGCTGGACCTCAGCAACAATGGAATTAGCAAAAAGCCTACACGCACATGGAAACTGAACAACTTGTTGCTCAATGATAGCTATGTTAAGGAAGAAATAAAGAAAAAAATTAAAGACTTCCTAGAATTCAATGACAATGAAGGTACAACATACCCTAATTTATGGGACATAATGAAAGCAGTGCTCAGAGGAAAATTCATAGCACTAAGTGCCTTTAAGAAGAAATTTGTAATATCTCATACAAACAACTTAATAGCCCAACTTAAAGTCCTAAAAAACAAAGAAGCAGATACACTTAAAAGGAGCAGTCGGCTGGAAATGATCAAACTCAGGTTAAAAGAAATCAATTTATTCAAACTATTCAAAGAATCAATGAAACCAAGAGCTGGTTCTTTGATAAAATCAATAAGATAGACAGACCCTTAGCCAAAGTAACTAAAAGGCAGAAAGAAACTATTCAAATCAGCAAAATCAGAAATGAAAAAGGGGACATGACTACAGACACTGAAGAAATCCAAACAATCATTAGGTTGTACTATAAAAGCCTATATGTCACAAAATTTGAAAATCTAAAAGAAATGGACAATTTTCTTGATAGATTCCATCTACCAAAATTAAGTTAAGATCAAGTAGAAAGACTGAGTAGGCCTATGTCCCCCAAGGAAACTGAAGTAGTCATCAACAGTTTTCCTTCCAAAATAAAAGTCCTGGGCCAGATGGTTTCAGTGCAGAATTCTACCAGACCTGCAAAAAAGTGCTAATTCCAATTCTCTTCAAACTATTCCACAAAATAGAAACAGAAGGAACATTACCAAACTCATTCTATGAAGCCACAGTCACCTTGATACCTAAACCAGAGACCCAACAAAAAAAAAAAGAGAACTTCAGATCTATCTTTCATATGAACATTGATGCAAAAATAATAAAATACCTGCAAACTGAATCCAAAACCAAATCAAAGATATCATCCACCATGACTAAGTAGGCTTCCTCCCAAGCATGCAAGAGTCGTTCAATATACAGAAATCCATCAATGTAATCCACCATATAAACAAAATGAAGGAGAAAAACCACATGATCATCTCTTTAGATGCCGAAAAAGCATTTGACAAAATTCAACACCATTCATGTTTACAGTCTTGGAGAGGTCAGGGATACCTAAACATAGTAAAGGTAATATCCTGTAGCCTATAGTCAACATCAAACTCAATGGAGAGAAACTTAAATCAATCCATCAAACCCACTGAAATCAGGGACAAGGCAAGGCTGCCCACTCTCTTCATATTTCTTTAACATAGTACTTGAAGTCCTAGCTAGAGCAATAAGACAAGTAAAGGAGATCAAGGGGATACTGACAGAGGGCTGATATCCAGAATATATAAAGAACTAAAGAAGTTAAAAGGCAATAAATCAAGCAATCCAATTAAAAAATGGGACAGAGCTAAACAGAGAATTCTCTGTAGATGAATATATATTAACAGAGAAACACTTAAAGAGATGCTCAATGTCCTTAGCCATTAGAGAGATGCAAATCAAAACAACCCTGAGATTTCACCTTACACCCATCACAATGGTTTAAGATCAAAAACTCAAGTGACAACACATGCTGGAGAGGATGTGGAGAAAGGAGAACTCTCTTCCATTGCTGGTGGGAATGTAAACTTGTACAACCACTTTGGAAAGCAATTTGGAGCTTTCTCAGATAATCAGGAATACTGCTTTCTCAAGATCCAGCTAAACCACTCCTAGGCATACATCCAAAAGATGTTCAACTACACAACAAGGACATTTGCTCAACCATGTTTGCAGCAGCTTTATTCATAATAGCCAGAAGCTGGAAACAACCCAGATGTCCCTCAACTGTGGAATGGATACAGAAATTGTGGTACTTTTACACAATGGAATACTACTCAGCTATTAAAAACAAGGAAATCATGAAATTTGCAGGCAAATGGTGGGATCTAGAAAAGATCATCCTGAGTGAGGTATCCCAGGAGCAGAAAGACACACATGGTATATACTCACTTATAAGTGGGTACTAGAACTATAATATAGAATCAACATGCTAAAATCTGTAAACCTAAAGAAGATAAAGAAGAAAGAGGACCTGGGGTAAGATGATCAATACTCACTTAGAAAGACAAATGGGTTGGACATTGGAAGTAGGAGAAAACAAGTAATAGGACAGGAGCCTACCACAGAGGGCCTCTTAAAGACTTTACCTAGCACTGTATCAAAGCGATGCTGAGACTCATAACCAAATCTTTGGCAGAGTGCAGGGAATCATATGAAAGAAGGGGGAGTTAGTATGACCTGGAGAGGACCAGAGCTCCACAAGGACCAAATATATCAGAGCTCAGGGGCCTTCTATGAGACTGTTTCTCCAACCAAGGACTATGTATGGATATAATCTAGAACCCCTGCTCAGATATAGCCCACAGTATCTCAGTATCCAGGTGGGTTCCCTAGTAAGGGGAATAAAGACTATCTCTGACATGAACTCAATGGTTGGCTCTTTGACCTCCCCCACTCCAACCCCTGAGGTAAGAGCAGCCTTGCTAGGCCACAGAGGAGAACATTGCAGCCAGTCCTGACGAGACCTGATAGGCTAGGGTCAGACAGAAGGGGAAGAGGACCTTCCCTGTCAGTGGACTTGGAAAGGGGCAGGGAGGAGATGAAGGAGGGAGGGTAGGATTGGGAGGGAATGAGGGAGAGGGCTATGGCTGGTATATAAAGAAAATAACCTGTGATTATTAATAAAAAATAAAAATTATAAAAAATAAAAATAAAAATGCAAAAAAAAGAAGACAAAACATTATGTCCAAATATCCAAGCAGATATGCAAAAACATGGGAGAGTTTAGAAGTAATCGGTGATTTCTGTTTTAAAAGACTGGTAAAACTTTAGGAAAAGGTCCAACCATTTGAGTGAAAACAGATAAAGGAGACAGGAAAGGAATTCATAAACAATACTAATAATAGAAATTCCCAAAGACACCCTGGGTTTTTCTTAAACACAATAATAACGTTAGCTCCCTTGAAGATGCTCTTATTACTATTGAACTATTTGTGCTTCATAATGTCGAGGAATACCAAGATAAAGATTATTTAAGGTGGCTTGTTAATCCCCTAACTGATTAGTTTAGAATTATGCATGTCATGCTTTACCAGTATGGAATAGCTAGAATTGGAAAACCTGAAGGTGAATTATAGTTATTAAAGCCTTGAATCCTGGGGCTGGCAAGATGGCTCAGCAGTTAAGGGCACTGACTACTTTTCCAGAGTTCAATTCCCAGCAAGCACCCACATGGCAGCTCACAACTGTTTGTAACTCTAAGATCTGACATTGTCTCACAGATATACATGCTGACAAAACACCAATGCACATAAAACAAAATAATTTTTAGAAAATCTTGAATATTGCCTTTCGTCTAATTCAATAAGTATTCTTAGAGACCCATTGTGGTTTGTGGTTATATTGCCGAAGACAGAGATAGGACATTGTTTAATCATAAAGTCTTGGTGATAGGACACCCACAGAAATAGGAACAAAAATAAGGTCATAGCATAGTTTTCTAAAAGTATTAATGGTGAATTGCATAGGATACTCTTCAAAGGCTTCAGTTAAAGTAATCTTTAAAGGTGAGCAGACATTTGCCAGATATCTCAGAGTAAGAATATTTGGGTAAGTGTGGAAAAGTATATACTAAAATAAGAAATGAAGAAAACAATGTGTTGTATGCTTATTTAGTGTGCAAATTATTTCTTGTTTTTTTTTTTTATTGGCAGTACCACTTTGTACATTTTGAATTTTGTTTATAATAATTACCTTTTTAAAATAATTTTTGAGAATTTTATACATGTGTAATGTATTCATATCATTTCTATCTCTCCCATTCCCCTCTCCAATTCTTCTGGTTTATATCCTACCCCCTGATGAATTCATGAGCTCTTTTTCTGCAATTACTATTGTTTTATACACTTGCGCGTGCACACACAATCATTTATCCACAACTGAGTCTGTTGCTTTTATGTACATGTGTTTAGTATTGACACTTAGAATTGGGTAATCAATCAGGAGGCTAGTCTTTGTAGAAAACTGATTCTCCTTCTTCCTTAGGTTGTAGGTCTTTATCTAGGGGTGGGAGTCTTATGGAATGTCCCCCATGCATGTTAACTTGATGACTGGTATTGTCATCATGCATACAATAGTTGCTTTGTTTAGGGAACTATACTGCTGAAATTTCACAGCTGCAGCATCCTTCTCATGTACAGTAGGCACTGTCTTGAAACAGGCATCCTGGTCTCCCGACTTTTACAATCTTTCTGCTCCCCTCTTCTTAGATGATTTCTGGATCTTAGGTGGGATGGAGAATTCATAGACCCTAGAGGAGAACCTACTACTGCCATTTCCCCAAATCAGTATAATCTTTAACTGTACCCTAAATCCTTATGCTTATAAGCCAGTCCTGATAAGTGCAGCTCTAACCCTTCATCATAGAAGCCCCGTTTTGCTGCATAGGGAGACTACTGAAGAGAATTGCAGCTGGTCAGAATGCAGCAACTAAGTGATACAGTGATGGCCAGCCCAGCCTCAGTTGGAATAATAGTTATCTTTTTCCTTACTATGTGTTTTTCCACCTTTCCTCTCTGGCATTGTGCTTTTGTCATTTATTTCACTTTTACAGCTTTATAACACACACATAGTTTTTATTTTAAAAATAAAGTGCTGGTTTCCTGAACTCTTTTATTCATATAGTTTATTCCAGTTCCTATTTGCTAACATGTTCTTTTCTGTTTGAAGGTATTTCTTTAAAATGCCATGTAGTACAAATTTACTCCAGATGGATTATTTCAGATATATTTTTCCTGTCTAGAAATTTTCCCTTCAGTTTCAAAAGAAGTATTCATTGGTGATAACTCTATGGCTGACATTCCTCTTCAACCTGACAATGTGCACTGTGCCCTGAAGGCCCTGCAGGTATTGAGCTCCTGAAGCTCTAAGGCTAACCCCTGTTTGCCTTCTCTCATAGGTCATTCCTTTGAGGTACCTTTTTGCCCAGTGTCTGACGACATATATTTTGCCTTGTTTTCTAAACGGATACAGCTAGCTGGGAGCACAACTTCTCTTTGATGTGCTGTTGTGTTGTTCTCCTTTGGGGGGAGAGGAGATCTGGATTCCGCTGGGTCCGATACAGAGAACAGGGGATCTGTTTTTCTCAGGGGCAGCTAGGGCACCTTAGAGTGAAGCCAAGTGCTCTAAGCTGGGTGTTTCCAGAGAGGGTTTCAACAGATTGTTCCAATTTAGATCTTTACCATGAGGTTTCTGTTAGCAATGGGAGCTCATGTGTTCCAGAGTTTATGGCTATACCAAAGTGCTACATCTCTTGGTCACACTGCTGTGCTGAGCACAGCAGAGGTGTGGGCCAAGGCCAATACTTAGTTTACCTTCAGCCAAGACACAGGCCTGGTGAGGTTCACGCATGGCAGAGCAGAGGGCAGGCCCACTGAGAAAAAAACCTCACAGAGGATAAATGAAGAATCTCAGGGTCTTGAAGTAAGAAAGCTCAAACCTTTATTCATGTAAAATCAAGGACAACATAAACCCTAGGCTGATGGAGGAATTTCCAGGGTGAACATGTTTGATTCCCTGGCATCAGGGAATCTAGGTTACTTAATGGTCCTATCACAAAAAGGAAAATAGAACACTTAATTATTCTATGGGGTGGGGGAGAATCTCCAAGCACAATTGAAGGTCACTGCTGTACTGATCCTTAACAGGGTGGGGCATTCCTAAGAATTCCTAGATGCTTGGTAGAGCAGTTTTCTTATCAGGGAAGGGTCTGACCTGTAATTTGTCCTGAGGGCTGTGTGATGCTCCTTGCAAAACCTGAGATCTCACAAGACTCTTAAGAAAAGAGAAAAGGGAGTCTATCATAAGAGACTGAACTCAAGAAAATGGCTATCTGGAGACAACCAACTTCAACTTATCCAGCAGAGCTCCACACTGTTCTAACTGGTATTGCATAGGATTTTTGTGGTATGTGTGTGTGATTAAAGTGAACTTAGTAAATGACAAAGAGATGAAGTCTAGATACCGAAATGGTAGGCATACATCAAGCAACTTTTTAATAAGGGTGATAATAATGATTCTTTGATAATAAAAGAAAAGGAAACATTTTATAGTGGAGCATAGAGCAGGATGAGATAGTTGTTCAGAACTCCAAAAAGGAAGTTCGGAAACTAGCCAGATAAGACATCATGAGAATATTAGTCTAGACCATGATGGTGACTACAGACTTGAAAGAACAGATCTAAAAGATATATGATCTCAGAATGCATATATCTGTGCAGGCATTATTGTGAGAAAAAAGAAAGATTAAAACAAAACTTAGCCTTAAGCTCTAGATTAACCATAAGAAGACTATCCAGGACCTCAGGGAAATGCAACCATAGAAGAGATGACAAATATTGAGGAGATGATCATGCAATGTAGGTTTCCTCAGTTGAAGTGTCCCTGTGATGCTGTAAGATAGATGTTCAATGCACAGAGTTGTTAGGTATAGAGGGATTAAATGATAGGCCATGATTGTTGTGAGGATGAAACTAATGCCAAGTCTGCACAGATTCAATCCAGATCCAATCAAGTTGGAGGCCCAGCTCTGGGAAGGAAACTGGAAAGAAGTCTCTATCTCTAACCTGGGAGTCATCTCTAATTAACAACCTCTTGAAAAGGAAAAAAAAATCTGTTTGTTCCAATGAAGTTTCACTGACTATAGAAACAATTAAGAGCAAGCTCCATGCTCAGCAGAAGATGGCAAACACGAAATTAAATCAATAGTACTTTTGGAGATCTTGTAATGCTTTGTTTGGGCATGTTTTACCTGATTGCTCGTTTGTTCTTCTAATATAGTTTATAGTTTTATATGAGAATATGTATGTAAGTTTCTGCATATGTATGTATTTCTTGCAATTTTTCTGTTTTTTTCCTCTGTTTGTTTTGTTTCCTTCTGGTTTGATTATTATTTATTTGCCTATCTGTTTTCTAAAGAGAGAAAGAAGGCATGAAATTGAACAGGTATAAAGATTGAGATGAGCTAGGAGGAGACAAGAGACGAAACTACGATCAAAATATATTGAATAACAACTTCCTGAACAGGAACACCAACAGCACAGGCTCTAAGATCAACAATCAGTAAATGTGACCTCATGAAACTGAAAAGCTTCTGTAAAACAAAGGACAGTGACATCAGAACAAAACGACAGCCTACAGATTGGGAAAGGATCTTCACCAACTCTATATCTGAAAGAGAGCTGGTATCCAGAATGTATAAAGAACTTGAGAGGTTAAACAACAACAAACCAAGTAATCGAATTAAAAAATGGGGTATAGAGTTAAATAGAGAATTCTCAATAGAGGAATATCGAATGGCAAAGAAACACTTAAAGAAATGCTGAACATCCTTAGTCATCAGGGAAATGCAAATCAAAACAAACCTGAGGTTTCACCTTACACCCATCAGAATGGCTAAGATCAAAAACTGAAGTGACAACACATGCTGGAGAGGATGTGGAGAAAAGGGAACCCTCCTCCATTGCTGGTGGGAATGTAAACTAATACAACCATTTTGGAAATCAATCTGGAGCTTTCTTAGAAAATTAAGAATACTGCTTTCTCAAGATCCAGCTATACCACTCCTAGGCATATATCCAAAATATGCTCAACTACACAACAAGGACATTTGCTCAACCATGTTCATAACAGCTTTATTTGTAATAGCCAGAAGCTGGAAACAACCTGGATGTCCCTCATTGGAAGAATAGGTTTTTACACAATGCTTTTACACAATGGAATTTACGCTCAGCAATAAAAAACAAGAAAATCATGAAATTTTCAGGCAAATGGTGGGAACTAGAAAAGATCATCCTGAGTGAGATATCCCAGAAGCAGAAAAACACACATGGTATATACTCACTCATAAGTGGATATTTGCCATATAATATAGGATGAACATACTAAAATCTATAATCCTAAGAAAGCTAAACAACAAGTAAGACATGAGGGAAGATGCTAAATCCTCATTCAGAAGGACAAACATGACAGACATCAGAATCAGGAGAAAACAGAGGACAGGACAGGAGCCTACCACTCAACTGATTGAGCTTTTGAAGCAGAGAATGAGACTCATAGCCAAACTTTGGGCAGAGCACAGGGAATCTTAGGAACGAAGGGGAAGATAGAAAGACCTGGAGGAAGCAAAACGACCCTTAGATTTCACCTTATACCCATCAGAATGGCCAAGATGAAAAACTCAAGTGACAACACATGCTGGAGAGGTTGTGGAGAAAGGGGAACCCTCCTCCACTGCTGGTGGGAATGTAAACTGGTACAACCATTCTGGAAATCTATCTGGCACTTTCTAAGACAATTAGAAATAGTGCTTCCTGAAGACCCAGCTATACCACTGCTAGGTATATACCCAAAGTTTGCTCAAGTACACAAAAGGGATACTTGCTCAACCATGTATATAGCAGCTTTATTTGTAATAGCCAGAACCTGGAAACAACCCAGATGTCCATCAACGGAGGAATGGGTACAGAAATTGTGGTATTTTTACACAATAGAATACTAATCAGCAATCAAAAAGGAGGAAATCATGAAATTTGCAGGCAAATGGTGGTATCTAGAAAAGATCATTCTGAGTAAAATATCCTAGAAGGAGAAAGACAAACACGGTATATACTCACTTATATAGAGCTATAAGATCTGATAAACATAATGAAATCTATACACCTAAAAAAGATAATCAAGAGAGCGGACATGGGGTAAGATGATCAATCCTCGTTTAGAAAGACAGATGGGATGTGCATTGAACATATGACAGGAGTCTACTGAGCGCGTCTGAAAGACTCTAACTAGCAGTGTTTTCAAAGCAGATACAAAGACTCATGACCAAACCTTCGGCAGAGTACAGGAAATCATATGAAAGAAGGGGAGTTAGTATGATGGGGAAAGGATAGGAGCTCCATAAGGACCAAATATATCTGGGCACAGGGTCTTTTCTGAGACTGACATTCAACCAAGGACCAAGTATGGATATAACCTAGAACCTCTGCTCAGATGTAGTTTGTGGTAGCTCAGTAACCAATTGGTTCCCCATAGTGAGGAGAACAAGGACTATTTCTAACAGGAACTCAATGACTGGCTCTTTGACCTCCCCACCCCGTAAGGAAGGAGCAGTCCTGTTAGGCCACAGAGTAAGACTTCTCAGCCAGTCCTGAAGATACCTGATAAAACAGATCGGATGAATGGGGAGGAGGTCCCCCCCCCATCAGTGGACTTGGAAAGGAGCACGGTGGAGATGAGGGAGGGAGGGTGGGATTGGGAGGGAATGGGGGAGCAGAACACAGCTCGGATACAGAGCTAATAAAATGTAACTGATAAGAAAAAATAAAATTAAATAAAAAAATATTTTAGTAAAAAAAAAAAAAGAAATAAAAAAATAAGATGTAATGGTCAAAATCCATAGGGGGGGGGGGGAGAAAGACCTGGAGGAAACAATAGCTCCAAAAGGCGACAAACACAGGCATAAAAAAAACTGAGCCCTTGGGTCCCTTGACGAGAATGATGCCCCAACCAATATCCTGGGCATTAAAACCCTGATGTAGCCCATAGACTCAGTCTCCACTGAGGTCCTTAGGAAGGGGAGCAGAGACTTTCTCTGGCATGAACTCAGTGACAGGCTCTGTGATCACTGCCCTCTGGGGGGTGCAGCCTGGGCAGGCCTCAGAGGAAGACAATGCAATCAGTCCTGGTGAGATCTGATAGGCTAGGGTCAAAAAGAAGACCCCTCCCCTACCAGTAGACTAGGGAAGGGGCATAGGGGGAGAAGAGGGAGGGAGGGAGGGTGATATTCAAAGTAGATGAGGGAGGGGGTCACAGGCAGGATACAAATTGAATATATTGTAATAAATGATAATAATATAATAGAAAAAATGTATTGAGTAGGAAAAATTATTTTCAATAAAAATGCAATGTTAAGCTAGTCAAACACACCCTCTCACCCTTTCATACTCATGAACTATTTCATTACTCATTTTTGGTGGGAGATACTATTGACACTCTATCCAATATCTCTCTCTCTCTCTCTCTCTCTATATATATATATATATATATATGTATATCACATATTTATTCTTTATATAATTTATAATACATATCATTCTATACATGACATAAAACATGTATTCTTACAATATGTATCATATGTATAATATATATCATTCTATGTTGGCTATATTAGTAAACTATATGTACATATGTATATAGCTAGGTGCTAAACAAAATGATTGATATATGTATATCCAGCTAGGTGTACCAAACAGAATGGTAATCTACACTCAAACACAACTATTTTACCTTCTAAAATGTAATAACTCTACACTAAGGCACATAATTAAACATCAGAACACTATTATTTAGAATTAGTATTTACTCCAAATAACAACGAAAATCTACCCAGTTCAAATGTGGACATTTGTTAAAAAAAAAAAATGCCCACTACACAGGAATTGTCTCATAAATATCAAAAAGCTTGCATGGGAGAGAGGTAGTGAATGGCTAGAAGTGTCATTGTGAGGAAAAATAAATTAGTAAAATTACCAAGTTGGCAATAGAATATAAAATATTGGAAAGGACAGCAATTAACAAATATGATTGAAATATTGGGAGTATGTTTATTAGGAAGTAGTTTAGTAATTTGTAATAAATTTTAACATTTGATCATGGAAATCTTCAAAGACCAAGAATGTTTCAACATAAACAAGTCACCATGAGTGTGTTTGTGTGTGTGTGTATGTTTATATTCATATATGACAAATATATAAATTATACTATATAGAAAACATGTTTACAATACATACATGTATATGTACATACACACACATACACACACACACACACACACTTTTTTCTTTCTCAATGACTTTCACAGAGACACTTTGATCAATCTCTAACCAGAAATGTCACTGGTGAAAAATGCCACAAGAGTTGTATTAAACATATCCCGAAACAGTATATCCGGAGCAAAGATAAAGTGCTGACAGGATGATTGAGTTTAGCCTGCAACATTGATTATTTTACTTCCCAACTTGCTAGCCTTTAATTGAAATGGATAGATTTGACGGAGCACCCTTGGCCTTGGCCACAGTGTCTGGCAGAGCCTGAAAACTGACACCCTGACTGTTGAGGGCACAGAGCCAGAGGTTTCCATAGGTCAATTCACCTTCCCCATCCCATCCTGTTGAAGAGGATGAGATCAATGGGAAAATGGCCAAGTTGCCACTCTGCCGCCTTCCACTCATCCTCAGAGCAGAGAAATGAGCTTATGTTACCCCAACAGCAGTGAATAAAACTATACTTCAGTGTTAACCAAATGGTGACCTCTAGTCACGAATAAAAAAAAAAAAGCCCTCCTGAAAACAAATACCTTAAGTTGTCCCTCCGTGATGATTGTTTGACAGCTCCACCTAAACGGAAAAGAAAATGTTGGAGACAAAATAATGAAACAGGTTGCCTGTCTGATGCCACATTTCCTACCACAGTGTTGACTAGTTCCCTTTGGAATGATGCCCCATAGCCCAAGCAAGTGTGTATAATGGATTTTTTTTAAAGCAGAGGATAAATGGACCATTGCTTCCATGATGAGATAGATGACCCTCAGAACAAAGGAGCTAATTGAACAAGCTTCATGTGCTTGAAAAAAGAAAGTTATCACCCACTTCACTGAAATGATACCAAAGGGCATTTTCCTTTCATGCTTCTTTGGCATGTTGCTTTAGTGACTGTCAAATTGCTACTGTTTGATTCGTGAGACAATCTTATACCACTATCAGGATTGGCACAAGTGATAGCCTTGCATTGTGGATAAAACAGATGAAGTTCTATCATTACTGAAGTCGCCCTAGAGCTTTACGGAGAAAAACAAATAAGTAAATAAACAGTAAGATTTAGATGTGGACCAGATCATGCCTACCAGAAAACCAAGTAGGCTGCCTACAGATCTTTCCTTCCCTGGGTCTGGTCTCCCATACCCAGTCCCCAAATCTCACCCCTTGATCTATAACAGAATACCCTGACAGAACTTCCTGCTTCTCTGTTCCCATCTCCAATGAGTTATACAGATCTTCCCCTTCTAACCTTCCTCTCCCTAATTGTTGCTTAGCCCAGACCCCAACTCCAAGCAAACACCCCTTGCTAACCAAAGGACTGCTCCTCCCAGGGAAACAACCAGGCTGAAAGCAAACTGACATCTCTTCAACTGCTCCTGAGATACAATAACCCTTCGTCTCATCCCCAGTTCCATAACAGGAAACCTGCTGTGGTCTTCCTTACCTCTCTGATACCAACCCCAATGGATCACAAAAGCCTTCTCCTCCAACCTTCCTATCCCTCACTCTTCTCAATATCCCAGCCTCCAACAGCAGCTGGTATTGCCTGCGAACATACCATCTGAACAATCCCAGAAAAACAAGCAACAGGCAGCCATCATATTCTTTGAAAATCCAGAAAGGAAAGGATAAAAACACACCACAAAGACAGTCTAGAAATTAGCACATAGATATATAATCATCCCAAACCCAGATGACGAAAGTGTAAAAACACAATCAATAACCATCAGGGTAATATGTCTCCATTAAAGCTTGGTTATCCTACCACAGCAGGTTCTGAATATTCCAAAATATCTGATGTACAAAGTCAAGACCTTAAAGCAGCCTTCATGGATATGTCTTAAAGAAAAAAAATGAACAAATAAATCTCTTAAAGAAATCCAGGAAAACACAAACAAACCGTTTCAAAAAATGAAACTTTTCATGTCCTGAAATTGACAATAGAATCAATAAAGAAAACCCAAACTGGAGGAATTATGGAAATCAGAATTTTAAGAATTTGAACAGGGATGAATGCACAGGCAAATGCCACCAACAGAATACAAGAGATGGGAGAGAACATTTGGGCATTGATAATATGAGAGAATAAATGGATACATTGGTCAAAGAAAATGTTTTAGAAAAATCTAAAACACAGACACAAAACATTGAAAAAATCTGAGATGCTATGAAAAGAACAAATCTAAGAATAATAGCTATAGAAGAAGAAGAAGAAACCCAGCTCAAAGGCCCAGAAAATATTTTTTTTTAAAAAAATCACAGAAAAAAAGATTTAACCTAAAGAAGGTGATACTTATCAGGGGACAAGAAGCATATAGAACACTAAATAGATTGGATCAGAGAAGAAAGTCCACTTGCTGCATAATAATCAAAACATTAAACATACAGAACAAAGAAAGAACATTAAAAGCTGCAAGGGGGAAAAGCAAGTAACATATAAATATAGATATATTAGAATTATACCTGACTTCTCTAAAAGCCAGAATGGCCTGGCTAGATGTGTTACAAATTTGAAAATATCATAGCTGCCAACCCAGACTACCATACCCACGAAAACTTTTAATCACCATAGATGGAGAAGAATAAGATAATTCGTGATAAAGTCAAATTTAAACAATATCTAGGACTGGCACACACAGTTTCTGAGCTGTGGAAGTGCTAACCATCTGAGTTGGTGAATGGAAGGACCTCTAACCCAGGAAAACAACAGTGAGGCTTCCTAAACAACAGCGAACATCGCAGGAGGCGAAAACTTTGGTCTCGGGTCACCTGTAGACCTGTTTGGGGAAGACATAACTGCCTAGGGTCTGCAGCTGCTGAGGCAGAGCTCCAAGCCCTTTAGCGGCAAGTGCCAGCAGTACCCGTCTCAAAGTCCCAGATCCACGCGGTGGCTGCACCATTCTCCCAGGGCCCAAGTCTGCTAGACGCCATACTAGCTCCACAGGAGTGCGATCACTGACGGTATGGCCCGCCCAATCCCACAGTGACAGAGAATACGCTATATACTCACTAAAACCAGGCAGAAATGCCACACTAGCTAGGCACACTAGGCGCTGGGAGAGCACAGTGAAGAGACCCCAGGACTTCCCAGAAAACATCTGGACTAGCAACCCAGTCTCCAGTTACAGCGGGACTTTCTAACCTGGAGGCGGAGCAGCACTGAGCTGGCAGGGCACATCAGCCCTCCAGTTTAAGACTAACCAGGGCCAAACCAGAGAACAGAAATCCTGGTTACCCCGATCCCTACTGACGTGACCACCTTGAAATCTCCAGCTGCAGCAAGACCTCATAACTTGGCAGTGACGGCAGCACTAAGCTGGCGGAGCACATCAAAGAAGCAGGGCCAAACCAGAGAGCAGAGCCCGAATACCCTGATCTCTGCCAAGTGACCTGCCTGTAAGTGAGTGCACCCTTGAGAATCTGCAGATCCCCAGATCCTGGGTCCTTCTAAAACAGAAGACAGGCATCAAACCCCCTCCCACCCATATACCCACTTTGGGAAACAGAGGGGCACTTGGGACATTGAAGTTCCTGCTCTGTGGGTCTAATTGAGGAGTTAAGGCAGTTAATGCCAGAAATTGCGCTGTGATCATCACTAGCGCCTGCGACATATACAGTGCAGAGCCTCTCCCACACCCTCAAGGGTTCAACACTAGCCATCACTCTGTCCCTTGAGATACACGTCCACGCACACCTCCACACACACACACACACACACACACACACACACACACTTGCATTTGCCCCATCTGCGCCTGCGCACTTTTTTCCCACAGGTACAGCTAGTCCTCAGCACATGCTAAGGACACGGGACCTCACTCAGCTTGCTGAAGAACTCTCCAGATGCCAGAGAGAGACAGTACCAGTCTGATCTGCAGAATCCAAAAATAAACAGGGAAGGTTTCAGATAAACCAATGGCCAGGGGTAGGTGAAAAAACACTTCCAACATAAATCAAGACATCATGACTTCACCAGGAAACCCCAAAATTGATGGATACTCCAATTCATCAGAAGCACAGGAAAATGAACTTAAAGCCATGCTTACCCAATTATTTGAGGCTCATAAGGAGGAAATGAACAAATCTTTCAAAGAGTTGGCCAGTCAATTTGAGGTAAAAAAAGAAGAAATAGACAAAAGCCTTAAAGAAACACAAGCAAACATAGCCAAACAAATAGAGGCACAAGTAGAGAAAAAATTAGTGGCATACAAAAAGGAAATGAACAAGGAAATAGAGACCATCGTAGAGAGACAGGAATCCAAATTCAAACACATGAAAGAAATGGTACAAGGCATGAAAACAGAATTAGAATCAATAAAGAAAACACAAATGAGAAAACCCTTGAGCTGGAGAACTTGGAGAAAAGATCAGGAACCACAAAAGTAGATATCACCACAGAATACAAGAGATGGAAGAGAGAATCTCTGGAGCTGAAGACACACTTGCAGAAATTGATACTTCTCTCAAAGAAAAAGTTAAATCAGAAAAGTTCCAATCACAAAATATCCAAGAAACCAAGGACACTATGAAAAGACAAAAATCTAAGAATAATAGGAATTGATGAAAAAGAAGACTCCAGGCTCCAAGGTCCAGAAAATATTTTCAAGAAAATCATAGAAGAAAATTTTCCCAACTTAAAGAAAGAGATGTCCATAAATATACAAGAGGCCTACAGAACTACAAATAGACTAGACCAGAAAAGAAACACATCACGTCACATCATAGTCAAAACACTAAATCTACAAAACAAAGAAAAGATATTAAAAGCAGCCAGGGAAAAAGGCCAAGTAACATATGAAGGTAGACCTATCAGAATCAGACTGGACTTCTCATCAGAAACTATGAAAGCCAGAAGGGCCTGGGCAAGTATCATGGAGACTCTAAGAGATCACAAATGTCAACCCAGACTACTATACCCTGCAAAGCTTTCAATCAACATAGATGGAGAAAACAAAATATTCCATGACAAAACTAAATTTATGCAATATCTACACAGCAAACCAACCCTACAGAAGATACTAGAAGGAAAACTCCAATCCAACGAAAACAACTTCACCCAAGAAAACAGGGCATACAGATAATATCCCAACAAAAATGAAAAGAAAACAAGCAATGAAACAGGGTAAGATCACCGACTCCATTACAAAAGGAACTAACATGCATTGGTCACTACTATCTATCAATATCAATGGACTCAACTCCCCAATAAAAAGACACAGGCTAACAGAATGGTTGCGGAAACAGGATCCAACATTCTGTTGCATCCAAGAAACACACCTATGCAACAAAGATAAACACCACCTCAGAGTAAAGGGCTGGAAAAATGTTTTTCAAGCAAATGGTTCCAGAAAACAAGCGGGAGTAGCCATCCTAATATCTAATAAAATAGACTTTCATCCAAAGTTAATAAAAAAAGATAAGGAGGGCCACTATATTCTCATCAAAAGAAAAATCCACCAAGAGGACATCACAATCTTGAATATCTATGCCCCAAATACACGAGCACCTACATTTATAAATGAAACATTATTAAAGCTTAAATCATACATTGATCCTAATACCTTAATAGTGGGAGATTTCAACACCCCACTCTCATCAAGGGACAGATCAACTAGACAGACACCAAATAGGGAAATAAAAGCACTCACAGAATCCCTAAATCAAATGGACCTAATAGACGTCTACAGATCTTTTCACCCAATCTCAAAAGAGTACACCTTCTTTTCAGCACCCCATGGAACCTTCTCCAAAATAGACCATATAGTGGGTCACAAAGCAAGCCTCAACAGATACAGAAGGATTAAAATAATCCCTTGTATACTATCTGACCACCATGGAATAAAACCTATAGCTAACATCAAACTCAATGGAGAGAAACTTAAATCAATCCCGGTGAAATCAGGGACAAGACAAGGCTGCCCACTGTCTCTATATCTCTTCATCATAGTACTTGAAGTCCTAGCCAGAGCAATAAGACAACTAAAGTAGATCAAGGGGATACAAATCGGAAAGGAAAAGGTCAAAGTGTCACTATTTGCAGATGATATGATAGTATACATGAGCGACCCCAAAAATTAAACCAGAGAACTCCTTCAGCTGATAAACACCTTCAGCAAAGTGGCAGGATACAAAATCAACTCAAAAATATCAGAAGCCCTCCTGTACACCAAAGACAAAAAGGCTGAGAAAGAAATTAGGGAAACAACACCCTTCACAATAGTCACTAATAACATAAAGTACCTTGGTGTGACTCTAACCAAGCAAGTGAAAGACCTGTTTGAGAAAAACTTCAAGTCTCTGAAGAAAGAAATTGAAGAAGATCTCAGAAGATGGAAAGATCTCCCATGCTCATGGATTGGTAGGATTAACATTGTGAAAATGGCCATCCTGCCAAAAGCAATCTACAGATTCAATGCAATTCCCATCAAAATACCAACTCAATTCTTTACAGACCTTGAAAAAAAGATTCTCAGCTTCATATGGAGAAACAAAAAACTCAGAATCTCTAAAACGATCCTGTACAACAACAGATCATCTGGAGGTATCTCCATCCCTGATCTCAAGCTGTACTACATGGCAACAGTAATAAAAACTCCATGGTATTGGCATAGAAACAGAAAGGAGGATCAATGGAACCACAAAGAAGACCCAGAAATAAACCCACAAACCTATGAATGCTCGGTATTTGACAAAGAAGCCAAATCCATTCAATGGAAAAAAGACAGTATATTCAACAAATGGTGCTGGACCAACTGGATGTCTACATGCAGAAAAATGAAAATAGATCCATATTTATCACCCTGCCCAAAACTAAAGTCAAAGTGGATCAAAGACCTCAACATAAAACCAGATACTCTAAATCAGTTGGAAAAAAAAAGTGGGGAACAGCCTAGAACTCATTGGCACAGGAGACAACTTTCTGAACAGAACACCAACTGCACAGGCTCTAAGAGCAACAATCAATAAATGGGACCTCATGAAACTGAAAAGCTTCTGTAAAGCAAAGGATACTGTCCTAAAAACAAAACGCCTGCCTACAGATTGGGAAAGAATCTTCACTAACCCTTTATCTGACAGGGGACTAATATCGAGTATATACAAAGAACTAAAGAAGCAGAAAAGCAACAAACCAAGTAATCCAATTAAAAAATGGGGAACGGAGCTAAACAGAGAATTCTCCACAGAGGAACATCAAATGGCAGAGAAGCACTTAAAGAAATGCTCAACCTCATTAGCCATTAGGGAAATGCAAATCAAAAGAACCCTGAGATTTCACCTTACACCCATCAGAATGGCCAAGATGAAAAACTCAAGTGACAACACATGCTGGAGAGGTTGTGGTGAAAGGGGAACCCTCCTCCATTGCTGGTGGGAATGTAAACTGGTACAACCACTTTGGAAGTGAATCTGATGCTTTCTCAGACAATTAGGAGTAGTGCTACCTCAAGACCCAGCTATACCACTCCTAGGTATATACCCAAAATTTGCTCAAGTACACAACAAGGACATTTGTTCAACCTTGTTTGTAGCAGCTTTATTTGTAATAGCCAGAACTTGGAAACAACCCAGATGTCCATCAACAGAGGAATGGATACAGAAATTGTGTATTTTTACACAATGGGATACTACTCAGCAATCAAAAGGGAAGAAATCATGTAATTTGCAGGCAAATGGTGGGAACTAGAAAAGATCATTCTGAGTGAAGTATCCCAGAAGGAGAAAGACAAACTTGGTATATACTCGCTTATATAGACCTACAAGATATGATAAACATAATGAAATCTACACACCTAAAGAAGATAATCAAGAAAGTGGACATGGGTGAAGATGATCAATCCTCATTTAGAAAGACAAATGAGATGTGCATTGAATGTATGACAGGAGTCTACCGCAAAAGGCCTCTGAAAGACTCTACCTAGCTGTGTTTCAAAGCAGACACTAAGACTCATAACCAAACCTTGCCAGAGTGCAGGGAATCATTTGAAAGAAGGGGCGTTAGTATGATATGGAAAGGATAGGAACTCTATAAGTACCAAATATATCTGGGCACAGGGTCTTTTCTGAGACTGACACTCAACCAAGGACCATCTATGGATATAACATAGAACTTCTGCTCGGATGTGGCCCGTGGTAGCTCAGTAACCAAGTAGTTCTCTAAAGTAAGGGGAACAAGGACTATTTCTAACAGGATCTCAAGGGCAGGCTCTTTGACCTCCCCCCCTAGGGGAGGAGCAGTCCTGTTAGGCCACAGAGGAGGACTTTGCAGCCAGCCTTGAAGATACCTGATAAAACAGGGTCAAATGAAAGGGGAGGAGGTCCTTCCCTATCAGTGGACTTGGAAAGGGGCAGGGAGGAGACCAGGGAGGGAGTTGGGAGGGGGAGGGAATGAGGGAGCAGGATACAGCTGGGACACAGAGTTAACAAATTATAACTAAAAAGAAAAATAAAAATTAAAAAAAATCCAGGCCTTTATGAAAGAATAACTAATATTTACCAATCGCAAAATATATATTTGTAAGATAATGCTAATTTGAATAAAATTGGTACATTTTATAGAGCAAATTGATTGTATTTCATTATTAGAATATAAATGTGAGTTTATCTTTTTTTACTTAAAGGAGTAATAAAAGTCAAATAGATGAACTTGGTTGCCTAAATATACATATAAAATATTTGATGCAAAACTGAAAAAAAAAACAATATCTATCTACAAATCTATCACAGAAGGTGCTAGAAGGAAATATCAACCTACGGAGGTTAGATACATCATGAAAATACAGGAAATAATCTCAAACTAGCAAACTCAAAAAAAAAATGAAAGTATACACACACAGTAACACAAATACTCTAAAACCACAACCACTACTACCAACAAAACAACAGGAATCAACAATCATTAGTCACTGACACTGAGAGATATCAATGGTCTCAATACCCCAATAAAAGGACACAGACTAACAGAATGCATGCTAAGATAGGATTTTTTTTTCTTCTGCTGCATCTAAGAAACATACCTCAACAGCAAGGATGGAAATTACTTCAGGGTTAAGGGTTGGAGAAAGATATTTTAAACAAATGAACCTAAGAAACAAGCTGGTCTAACACTTTTAAGTATCTAACAAAATAGACTTACAACCAAAACTAATCAAAAGAAATGGGAAAGGATACTTCACCATCATCAAAAAAAAAAAAAAAAAAAATACACCAAGATGACGTTTCAATTCCTAACAGTTATGCCCCAAACAAAATGGCATCAAAGTTTGTAAAAGAAATATTAATAAATCACACATGAGACAGAAAATAAATAGCAGAACACTGGAGCTAACAGACAATATAAACCAAAAGGACCTTTAAATAACAGATATTTAAAGGACATTTCCCCTAAACAGGAAAGAATATACCTTCTTCTCAGCACCTCATGGAACTTTCTTCAAAATAGACTACATACTATGACACAAAGCAAGTATCAACAGATAAAAGAAAATTGATGCATCAGTCTCCACAGGACACCCTGGGCTCAGATCTTTAAGTTTTGTTGGTCACTTTGTGATGTGCCTGTCCCTTCCATATCCCTCTAATGCTACCCCTCTCTTCCTCCATAAGATGCCCTGCACTCTGCCCAAAGTTTGGCCCTGAGTATCAGCATCTACTTTGATCCCCTGTCAGGTGAATCCTCTCAGATGATCCTCTATAGTTGACTCCCATCCTGTTTCCCTTTCTTTCACCACTTCCGGTGTCTATTCTGTTTGCCATTCTGAATGAGATTTAAGCATCCTCCCTACGGTCCTCTATGGCGTTTTGCTTTTTTAAGTCTGTAGATGGCTGTTCTATATTATATGGCTAATATTCACTTATTAGTGAGTATATACCATGCCTGTCTTTCTGTTTCTGGGTTGCCTTACTCAGGATGATCTCTTCTAGTTCCATCCATTTGCCTGATGATCTCTTCTAGTTCCATCCATTTGCCTGCAAATTTCATGATTTCCTTGTTTTTAATAGCTGAGTAGTATTCCATTGTGTAAATGTACCACAATTTCTGTATCCATTCTTCAATTGAGGAACGTCTGGAGGACCATGCATGGAGAGGACCTAGACCTCCTTCTCAGATGTGACCCATTGGCAGCTCAGTCTCCATGTAGATTTTTAAGTGAAGGGAGCAGGGGCTGCCTCTATCATAAGCTCAGTTGACTGCTTTCTCATGACTCACCCCTGATGATGCAGCCTTACCAGGCCACAGAGGAAGAGGATCCAAGCAGTCCTGATGAGACTTAACAAGCCATGGGCAACTGGCAATATCTGAAAACTACCCCTTTCAGTGGACTAGGGGAAGGGGATGAGGGGAAGACTGAGGGAAGGTGAAACTGGGGGAGTTGAGGGATGGGTCTTCAATCAGAATGTATAATGAATAAATTGAGAAGAATAAAAAGCAAAAATTAGGACTGGAGAGATGCCTCAGAGGTTGAGAGCACTGGTTGCCCTTCCAAAAGTCCTGAGTTCAACTCCCAGCAAGCACATGGTGGCTCACAACCATGTATAAAGAAATCTAGTGGCCTCTTCTGGTGTGCAGGTGTATATATAGGCAGAACACTTGTATGCATAATGAATAAATAAATCTTTAAAAAAATAAAAATTAAAAAAAGAAAAGAAAATTGAAAGAGCACCCTGCATCCCTCTCAGACCACCACAAATTAAAGCTGGATATCAACAAAAGAAAGCCTATAATTTCATGAAAACTGAACAACTCTGCACTGAATGACTACTGTGTCAAGGCAGAAATAAGGAAGGAAATAAAGAATTTCTATAATGTAATGAAAATGAATACACACTACACCTAAACTTATAACCAAAATGAAAGGAGTGCTAAGAGAAAAGTTCACAGCACTAAGTAATAGGTTTCGTCCACAAACAAAATAAGCCAATTCAAGATGAATTAATATATATTCTGGATATTATCCCTCTGTCAGATATAGGGTTGGTGAAGATCCTTTCCCAATCTGTAGGCAGTCTTTTTGTTCTGACGACAGTGTCCTTTGCTTTCCAGAAGCTTTTCAGTTTCATGAGGTCACATTTATTGATTGTTGACCTTAGAGCTTGTGATGTTGGTGTTCTGTTCAGGAAGCTGTCTCCTGTGCCAATGAGTTCAAGACTTTTCCCCACTTTTTCTTCTAACAGGTTTAGTCTGTCTGATTTTATATTGAGGTCTTTGATCCAATGGATTTTAGTTTAATGCAGGGTTATAAATATGGATCTATTTCCATTTTTCTGCATGTAGACATTCAATTAGATTATAATATAGGATAAACATACTAAAATTTGTAAATATAAAGAAGCTAAGCAAGAAGGAGGACCCTGGCTAAGATGATCAATCCTCATTCAGAAAGGCAAACAGGATGGACATCGGAAAAGGAAGAAAATGGGAAAAGGACAGGAGTCTACCACAGATGGACTCTAAAAGACTCTACCAAGCAGGGTATCAAAGCAGACGCTGAGACTCATAGCCAAACTTTAGCTAGAATGCAGGAAATCTTATGAAAGAAGGAGGAGATAGAAAGACTTAGAGGTCAGGAATGGAGATACCTCCAGAAGTTCTTTTATTGTAGAGGATTGCTTTTAGCAATTCTGGCTTTCTTGTTCCATATGAAGTTGAGAATTTTTCTTTCCAGGTATGTAAAGAATTGTGTTGGTAATTTGATGGGAATTGCAATGAATCTGTAGATTGCTTTTGGTAAGATTGCCATTTTTACTAGGTTAATGCTGCCACGCCATGAGCATTGGAGATCTTTCCATCTTCTGATATCTTCTTCTAATTTTTTCTTCAGAGACTTGATTTTTTTTTCATATAAGTCTTTGATTTGCTTGGTTAGGGTTACATCAAGGTACTTTATGTCATTTGTGGCTATTGTGAAGGGTTGTTTCCCTAATTTCTTTCTCAGGCCTTTTGTCTTTTGTATACAGGAGGGCTACTGATTTTTTTTTTTTAGTTAATTTTATATCCTGCCACGTTGCTGAAGGTGTTTATCAGCTTTAGGAGTTCCCTGGTAGAGTTTTTGGGGTCACTCACATATATTATCATATCATCTGCAAATAGTGATAATTTGACTTCTTCTTTTCCAATTTGTATCCCCTTGATCTCCTTCAATGTCTTATTGCTCTAGCAAGGACTTCCAGAACTATGTTGAAGAGATATGGAGAGAGTGGGTAGAGCAACAGTTATAAAAACTGCATGGAACTGGCATAAAAACAGAAGAAATATTCTTAAAAACAAAGAAATATTCAACATCCTTAAACATCAGGTAACTGTAAATAGAAAACTACATTGAGATTCCATCTTACACCTGTCAGAACAGCTATGATCAATAACATGAGGGAAAGGTCATGCTGATAAGGACTTGGGCCTCCAACTTGCTGGTGGGAGTGCAAACTTTTACAGCCACTAAAGACATGAATATGGGTGGTTCCTCAGAAAATTAAAAGTTGATCAACCTCAAGATCCAGCTATACCACTCTTGGGCATATACTTAAACAACACTCTATCCTACCACAAGAATACTTGCTTAACAATATTCACTGAGGAGGGGTGGGGCAAGATGGCGGCGCTGGGAGGACTCTCATTCTGAGGAGCAGCACAGCAGGATTGGCACAGTGACCAGCAATCAGAACTCGCGGCCATAAAACACAAGTGATTGTGTTTCACAGGTGAGAGGATACCCCACAGTGGGGGATTCAATCAGCTTTAACTCACCCAGCTAAACTGCAGAAGAGATCCTGGTTCCGCCAGGCGCTTGGTCACCAGCCCAGAGCTACCCGCCAGCGCAAACTGGTCATGGTCCCAGACTGAACTGTGGGCCCACAACACCATAGACTGGATTTCCCAGTCGAGAGATAACCCCACGGAGAAGGAAACAATTGGGACCAACCTCAAGTTACCCAGACATCCCCTGGAAAAGACTTGGGTTCTGCGGGTGCCCCAAGAGCCAGTCCTGACCCAGGCCCGGGACACAGGCGCCTGCCTGCGCGCCTGATTCGCCGCCTCAGATAGAACTGTGGGCACCAGGGCACCAGGACACCAGGGCACCAGACTGTGTGTCTCTGGCAGGAGAAAACCCCCAGCGGAGGGGGTCAGCAGCTCTAACGCTTAGGACACCCAGCACTAAAACACTTCCTGGACTCATGCAGACTCTAGTGCAGGCAGGAGCACTGTGCTCTGCTGGCATTATTGAGTTCCCCTAGGGTACTGGGACACACAGCTGCATCCTCAGACCTACAAAAGCCAGAGAGCCATTACAGCCCTCAGATACTGTGCCAAAGATCAACCAGTTATTCCTAGCTAGACTATCAAAACTGGGAATCCCTGGTTTTTCAAGAGGGCTGCACCCACAGCTTCTGGACCAGAGCAGTGCCTACAGCCGCCATCCCAGACAGAGACACACAGCTTCTGGTCCAGAGTGAGGCACCCAGCCTCCAGACCAGAACAGTGCCCCCAGGCGACAACTCAACCTAGGTGCACATTCTCCAGGTCCAGAGCAGAGCAATCAGCCTCTGGCCCAGAGACTTGCTGAGTGCACCTCCCACTTTCCTGGACAGAACTGTGCGCCCCAGGATAACAGACTGAGGTTCCCTGTTGGGAGAAAACCCCACAGCTAGGGAATCAGCAGTTTCTTCAAGAGGACTGTACATGGAAATTTAGTGAGCAGCAGCACACTAAATTTATAACAAGAAACCCAGCAGTGGGGCAGCTGTCTTGAGAAATTCTATGGGTAAGAGGAGATCCCCCCTGCCTAACATAGACCACAGCTACTACTCAGGGCTATAAACCTGAGGTGAGCAGTGGCAACTCCTGAGAAACACTGGCCATACAGTGACCATAACCAAAAAGCAGAGAAGGACTCCTTCAGGAAAAATCATCTTCCGGCCAAGGGGATACTCCCTACCTCAGGACTCCAGGAAGCACAGAAACTAACAGCCAACACCTAAATCAGCCCAATGGGTAGAGGTCAGCGTAAAGGCTCAACCAACAAAAGACAGAGCAATATGGCATCTCCAGAACCCAGCCATCCAGAGGCGAACAGCCCTGAACAATGCAGCATAATAGAAAATCAAGAAGATGACCTTACATCTATGTTGATGAAGAGGATAATAGAGGAGACAAATAAAATACGTAAAGAATTAGAGGAAGATAAAACCAAACAGATCATGACTATCCGTAAAGAAATGGAGGAAGATAAAGACAAGCAGATTAGGGCCATCCGTGAAGAAATACGGGAAGATGCAGCCGAAGAGCTTGTGGCCTTCAGAGAAGAAATAATTAAATCACTGAAAGAAATCAAAGAGACAGAGTTGAAGGAACTAAAAGAAAAAGAGGAAAATACAAGCAGACAGGTGAAGGAAGTAAACAAAACAACTCAAGACCTGAAGATAGAACTAGAAAAAATTAAAGAAAACACAAATGGAGGAAATAATGGAGAGGAAGAATTTAGGGAAGAAAACAGGAACTACAGAGGTAAGCATAACCAACAGAATACAAGAAATGGAGGAAGAATCTCAGGTGTAGAAGATACAATGGAAGAAATCGACGTATCTGTCAAAGAAAATGTTAAATCCAAAAAATTCCTGACACAGACCATCCAAGAAATCCAAGACAATATGAAAAGACAAAATCTAAGAATAATAGGAATAGAGGAAAAAGAAGACTCCCTTCTCCAAGGCCCAGAAAATATTTTCAACAAAATCATTGAAGAAAATTTTCCCAAGTTAAAGGAGAAGCCAATAAGGATACATGAGGCCTACAGAACACCCAACAAATTTGACCAGAAAAGAAAATCCTCCCACCACATAATAATCAAAACAGTAAGTATACAGAATAAAGAAAAAAATACTAAAAGCTGCAAAGGAAAAAGGCCAAGTAACATATAACAGCAAAGATTAGAATCACACCTGATTAGATGTGAAGATTAGATTCAAACCATTAGAATCACACCTGACTTTTCAACAGAAACTATGAAAGCCAGAAAGGCCTGGACAGATATCATGCAGACCCTAAGAGAACACAGATGTCAGCCCAGGCTACTGTACCCTGCAAAACTCTCAGTCCTCATAGACGGAGAAAACAAGATATTCAATGACAAAAACAAATTTCAACAATACCTACACACAAATCCAGCATTACAGAAGACACTGGAAGGGAAAATACAACCCAAGAAAATTAGCTTCTGTCAAGAAAACACAGGAAATAATTAACCTTACTACAGCAAAACAAAAAGCAACCAAGCACACAACCTTATGAACACAGCCAACATCAAAATCAAAGGATCTAACAGCCACTGGTCATTAATCTCTCTCAACATCAATGGACTCAACTCTCCAGTAAAAAGACACAGATTAACAGAATGGATACGTAAACAAAACCCAGCAATCTGTTGCATACAAGAAACACACCTAAGACACAAAGATAGACATTACCTGAGGGTAAAAGGTTGGAAGACGACTTTCCAAGCAAATGGACCCAAGAAACAAGCAGGAGTAGCCATTCTAATATCTGATAAAATAGACTTTCAACCAAAATTAATAAAAAGAGATGAGGAAGGACACTTCATACTCATCAAGGGAAAATTCCACCAGGAAGACATCACAATCCTGAACATCTATGCCCCAAATACAAGAGCACCCACATTTGTAAAAGACACATTGATAAAATTTAAACCACATATAGATCCCCACACATTAATAGTGGGAGACTTCAACACCCCACTCTCAACAAAGAACAGGTCAACAAAACAGAAATTAAACAAAGAAACAATATCTCTGACAGGGGTCATGGATCAAATGGACCTCACAGACATTTACAGAACTTTACACCCAAACACAAAAGAATTTACCTTCTTCTCAGCACCTCATGGAACCTTCTCCAAAATAGACCATATAGTTGGTCACAAAGCAAGCCTCAACAGATACAAGAAGACTGAAATAATCCCTTGTATCCTGTCTGATCACCATGGAAAAAAGCTGGACTTCAACAACAACAGAAATAGCAAAAAGCCTACACACACATGGAAACTGAACAAGTTGTTACTAAATGACAGCTGGGTCAGGGAAGAAATAAAGAAAGAAATTAAAGCCTTTCTAGAACTTAATGAAAATGAAGACACAACATACCCAAACTTGTGGGACACAATGAAAGCAGTGCTAAGAGGAAAGTTCATAGCACTAAGTGCCTTCAAGAAGAAATTCGAGACACCTTATTCAAGCAACTTAATGGCCCACTTAAAAACCCTAGAAAAAGAAGAAGCAGACACACCAAAAAGGAGTAGACGGCTGGAAATAATCAAACTCAGGGTTGAAATCAATCAATTAGAAACAAATAAAACAATTCAAAGAATCAATGAAACCAAGAGCTGGTTCTTTGAGAAAATCAACAAGATAGACAAACCCTTAGCCAAGCTAACTACAAGGCAGAGAGACACCACCCAAATCAACAAAATCAGAAATGAAAGGGGGGACATAACTACAGACACTGAGGAAATCCAAACAATCATGAGGACTTACTTCAAAAGTCTATACTCAACAAAATTTGAAAACCTAAATGAAATGAACAATTTTCTTGATCGATTTGACTTACCAAAGCTGAATCAGGACCAGGTAAATCAATTAAATAGTCCTATATCCCCCAAAGAATTAGAAGCGGTCATCAAAAGTCTCCCATCCAAAAAAAGCCCAGGACCAGATGGCTTCAGCACAGAATTCTACCAGACCTTCAAAGAAGAGCTAACTCCAATTCTCTTCAAACTATTCCACAAAATAGAAACTGAAGGAACATTACCAAACTCATTCTATGAAGCCACAGTCACCTTGGTACCTAAACCTCACAAAGACTCAACAAAGAAAGAGAATTTCAGGCCAATCTCCCTTATGAACATTGATGCAAAAATACTTAACAAAATACTTGCAAACCGAATCCAAGAACACATCAAAGATATTATCCACTATGACCAAGTAGGCTTCATCCCAGGTATGCAGGGGTGGTTCAATATACGGAAATCCATCAATGTGATCCACCATATTAACAAACTGAAAGAAAAAAACCACATGATAATCTCCCTAGATGCTGAAAAAGCATTTGACAAAATCCAACATCCATTCATGTTTAAAGTACTGGAGAGATCAGGGATACAAGGCACATATCTAAACATAGTAAAGGCGATATACAGCAAGCCTATAGCCAACATCAAACTGAACGGAGAGAAACTTAAAGCAATCCCACTGAAATCAGGGACAAGACAAGGCTGCCCGCTCTCTCCATATCTCTTCAACATAGTTCTGGAAGTCCTTGCTAGAGCAATAAAACAGTTGAAGGAGATCAAGGGGATACAAATTGGAAAGGAAGAAATCAAATTATCAGTATTTGCAGATGATATGATAGTATACGTGAGTGACCCCGAAAACCCTACCAGGGAACTCCTACAGCTGATAAACACCTTCAGCAAAGTCGCCGGATACAAAATTAACTCAAAAAAATCAGTAGCCCTCCTGTATACAAAAGACAAAAGGGCTGAGAAAGAAATTAGACAAACAACACCATTCACAATAGCCACAAATGACATAAAGTACCTTGGTGTAACCCTAACCAAGGAAGTCAAAGACTTGTATGAAAAAAATTTCAAGTCTCTGAAGAAATAATTACAGGAAGATATGAGAAGATGGAAAGATCTACCATGCTCATGGCTTGGCAGGATTAACATAGTAAAAATGACCATCTTACCAAAAGCAATCTACAGATTTAATGCAATTCCCATCAAATTGCCAACACAATTCTTTACAGTCCTGGAAAGAAAAATTCTCAACTTCGTATGGAATGACAAGAAGCTGAGAATTGCTAAAACAATCCTCTACAATAAAAGATCTTCTGGAGGTATCTCCATCCCTGATCTCAAGCTGTACTATAGAGCATCGGTTATAAAAACTGCATGGTACTGGCAGAGAAACAGAATGGTGGATCAATGGAATCGAACAGAAGACCCAGAAATAAACCCACACACTTACGGACACCTGATTTTTGACAAAGATGCCAAAACCATTCAATGGAAAAAAGATACCATCTTCAACAAATGGTGCTGGTCCAACTGGATGTCTATATGCAGAAAAATGAAAATAGATCCATACTTATCACCCTGCACAAAACTGAAGTCCAAGTGGATCAAAGACCTCAACATAAAACCAGACACATTAAATCAGCTAGAAAAAAAGTGGGGAATACCCTAGAACTCATTGGTACAGGAGAAAACTTCCTGAACAGAACACCAACAGCACAGGCTCTAAGAGCAACAATCAATAAATGGGACCTCATGAAATTGAAAAGCTTCTGTAAAGCAAAGGACACCGTCATCAAAACAAAGCAACTGCCTACAGATTGGGAAAGAATCATCACCAACCCTTTATCTGACAGAGGACTCATATCCAATATATATAAAGAACTAAACAAGCTGAAAAGCAATAAACCAAGTAATCCACTTAAAAAATGGGGAACAGAGCTAAAGAGAGAATTCTCTGTAGAGGAATATCGAATGGAAGAGAAGCACTTAAAGAAATGCTCAACCTCATTAGCCATTAGGGAAATGCAAATCAAAACAACCTGAGATTTCACCTTACACCCATCAGAATGGCCAAGATGAAAAACTCAAGTGACAACACATGCTGGAGAGGTTGTGGAGAAAGGGGAACCCTTCTCCACTGCTGGTGGGAATGTAAACTGGTACAACCACTCTGGAAATCAATCTGGCGCTTTCTCAGACAACTAGGAATAGCGCTTCCTCAAGATCCAGCCATACCACTCCTAGGCATATACCCAAAAGAGGCACAAGTACACAAAAAGGACATTTGCTCAACCATGTTTGTAGCAGCTTTATTTGTAATAGCCAGAAGCTGGAAACAACCCAGATGCCCCTCAACTGAAGAATGGATGCAGAAACTGTGGTACATCTATACAATGGAGTATTACTCAGCAATGAAAAATAAGGAAATCATAAAATTTGCAGGTAAATTGTGGGACCTGGAAAGGATCATCCTGAGTGAGTTGTCCCAGAAGCAAAAAGACACACACTCACTCATATAAACATACAATATAGAATAAACCCACTAAAATCTGTACATCTAAACAAACTAAGCAAAAGTGAGGACCCTAACTAAAATGTTCAATCCCCATCCCGAAAGGCAAAGAGGATGGACATCAGAAGAAAAAGAAAATAGGAAACAACCTCGGAACCTGCTACAAAGGGCCTCTGAAAGCCAGAAGAAAACAGGAAACAACCTTGAAACCTGCCACAGAGGGCCTCTGAAAGCTTCTGCAGTATAGACAGTCAAAGCAGATGCTGAGCCTGATGGCCAACTGATGGGCAGAGTGAATGGAATTCTATGTAAGAAGTTGGAAATAGTAAGAGCTGGAGGGGACGGGAACTCCACAAGCAGAGCAACAGAACAAGATAATTTGAACACAGGGAACTTCCCAGAGACCCATACTCCAACCAAGGACTATTTGTGGAGATGACCTGAACCCCTGCACAGGTGTAGCCCATGGCAGTTCAGTGTCCAAGTGGGTTACATAGTAAAGGGAAGAGGGACTGCCTCTGACATAATCTGATTGGCCTGCTCGTTGATCACTTCCCCCTGAGGGGGGAGCAGCCTTATCAGGCCACAGTAGAGGACAATGCAGCCACTTTTGATGAGAACTGATAGACTAAGATCAGAAAGAAGAGGAGAACCTCCCCTATCAGTGGACTTGGGGAGTGGCATGCATGCAGAATGGGGAGGGAGGGTGGGATCGGGAGGGGAGGAGGGAGGGGCTTATGGGGGGATACAAAATGAATAAAGTGTAATTAATAAAAAAATTAAAAAAAAACAATATTCACTGAGACTTTATTCATGATAGTCAGAACCTGCAAACAAACTAGATGTTCCTCAACAGATTAATTGATAAAGAAAATATGGTACAATTACATAATGGAATATTACCCAGTTGTTAAAAAAATGACATGAAATTTGTAGGCAAAAGATTACATCTAGAAAAAAAAAATCATTGTTAATGAGGTAACCCAGTTCCAGAAAGACATATAAAGTATATATTCACTTATATGTGGATATTAGCAATCAAGTAAGTAATAACCAAGCTACATTCTCTAGACCCAGAGAGATTAGATAAATAGGAGGTGCCTACTGGGGACATATGGATCTTTCTGGGAGAGAAAAATAGAGTAGATTTTGCAATTGGACTGGTGTGGAGGGTGGAAGATAGAAGATCAGGTGAGGGAGAAATCGGGTGGTGGGTGATAGTGTGGAGAGAGAGGGCTGTAATTAGAGATCATTTGGTGAATGTTGCTGAAACCTAGAGCAGTGGAAACTTCTGGGAATATATGAAGGTGATACTAGTGTGGACTTCTAGTTATGGGGTACACAGAGACTCAACTGGCCATCTCTCACAGATAAATGAGGCTTTCTGTGGTGGAAATGAGTTGCATTCAACCGAGTTGCTGGTCAACGTGGGTCCCATGGACATCCCCAAATAAACTAGACTATTACCAACATAAACGGTTACTCCCTGCATACTCAGAGCAGGGCCCCATTGCTGGGGACAATACCCACACAACTCATTGACTGTGGAGCAGTAAAGCTAGAACCTACATTGAGCCTTCACCTCTACTTTCTAGTCTCTGGTATGGAAGGGTATTCTGCATGCCAATGAAAGAAAGCAATGCACACCAGCCACAGAATCTTTCATCTACAATCTGTCCTATCTATAAAATATGCTAGGGCAACGGTGGCACAGAATTTGTGAGAGTAGCCAACCACTCTGTCATTTGACTTAATGCCCACTCTATGAGAAGGAACTCAGACCCTACACTGCTTTGGTAACTATTAACCAGAGACTCTGTAGCCCAGTGAGCTAGGGTAAAAAAACACAATTGGTGTAATAGAATGATTTGTTATAATGCTTTTAATAAATAGGTATTATGTCATCTGGAAATTGCCCATATAAAGACTTTCTAATGGTATAGGAAATTGTTTGTAATATAATGTTAATTAGGATCTGTGAGATGGCTCAGAGGGTAAGAGCACTTGCCACAAAATCTGACTGAGTTTGATCCCTGGGACTCACAGAGCTGAGGAGGAGAACCTCTCCTGCCCTAAGTGGTGTATAAGCACGCTGTGACCTGTGCATATGTGTGCGTGTACACACACACACACACACACACACACACACACACACACACACACACA
>NW_026596034.1:19625851-19670954 GCF_907164565.1 Psammomys obesus
ACACACACACACACACACACACACACACACACACACACACACACACATACACTAAATGGAAAAACTCATTAATTACTGAATCAACCTTTAGAACTATGTATTTATAAACATAACATTTGTATTTTTACATAAACATAAACGTGGAAACGAACCACATAAAATGAGCTCTGCATTGGGAGGTTACCAGATTGTTATTTTCAGGCTGAAGAAGTAGCTGCATTGTTTTAATCGCATTTTCAAATATTTGAAATGGCTATGCATTGAATTTCAAAGTGAATAAAATCACTAAAGGGAAAAAAGAAACATGTTTGAAGAAAAAGAATGGTATGAGGTCCCTTAGTTGTTAAAAATCCCTAACCTTTTCCCACTGAAACCTCAGAAGCTTGTCACAATTATCCCAGAACCCAGGGAGAGGGAACCCAGAGCCCCTGGAGGGTAAAATAAGTCACCAGGGTGAGAGAGTACCTTGGTAATGAGGCCAGTTCTGGACTCTACCCATGAACACTGACAACTGCTGTGAAGAGTTTGGAATCTTCTGTTTCCATCTCTCAACCAGCTGTTTTATATTTTGTGACCTGTGCTTCCTCTGCAATTGTAAATATCTGCTCCCCTCTCCAGGAGAGCCTTTTATTGGAAGCATTAAGCTCCCTACTGGTATAGCTTACTTCATGACATTTTCCAAAGTCACAAGGAATACGACATGACATTTTACAGGGTTATGATTTTGCAAACATTTCTATAAAGCAGGCAAGTTTCTCATTAAAATAGACTAATTTGACTGGGCCAACTTGTGGTTTGGAAGATTTCCTTCTGCATCTCAACCAGGTCCTTCCCCATCTGATTCCTGTGTTTATCCTTATGTCGCCTGTGCTAACCCACTGAGGTGGCCATTCTACTTTAGCAGCTAATTTCTTTCGACTTTCCATTACATTCTGACAATTAGGCTTACTTATTCTAAGACACATTTTCATTAAGAAATAGGGAATGATAACATCATGTCTAGAAAGTACTTTTGAAATATAAGAATTTATCCAATTTATCTAGACTTACTAACAATGAGTATAAACTGAGAATTAATGAAATTATGGGTGTATAGCAGTGACCTTCTCAGCCTTCTTAATGAGGTGACCCTTTAATAGATTTCATGTCGTGGTGACCTGCAACCATAAAATTATTTTGTTGCTACTTTCATCACTATAACTTTGCTATTGTTATAGATCATCATGTAAATATCTGCAGGGCTGTCTTAGCCAACCCCTGTGACAAGGTCATTTGATCTCACAAGGGGTGCCAACCCACAGGTTGAGAACTCTTGGTCTATAGCAAAGTATCAGTGTGTGCTGTCTTTTACCATTAATGGTGTCACACACACACACACACACACACACACACACACACACACACAATGTGATAAGCTACAATAAGGAACCATGAGAGGAAGCTAGGTTACTTATTTATCTACCACAGAATTATGAAAAATTCTTATCACAATGTACTTGGTATCCCATGAGTGCTACATGGTAGAATTTTATGTTTTCCTTCCAGTTCCCCCCCCCCTTTGACATTGCTAGCGTTGAAGCTGATCCTCATGTATGCTAAGCAGGTGGTACTTTACTGAGCATTCCCAGCACTCTCTGCAAAGCCAGTCTTGCCTCTTGATTTCAAATGGAAGCATGCCACCACCCTTCACCCAGTACAGAGTCCATTCAAATTCTTAAACAGCAGTGCTCTAAAGAAGAACCAGACAGGCAGAGCAGAACCTTCCTGGGAATTCTATATAAATTATAAGAAATGGCGATATTACCATGATCTTTTCCTACCATCTGCATCATTTTCTTTGCTGTTTCTCTCCTTCGCATTTATCATCACCCTGCACCCTATGTATTCATTCATTTGTTTGTTTACTTATTGGCTGCTTCACTACAGCAGTGAAAATATTTATGTCTATTCTTGTCTGGGTCATCTGGCAAATGACTTTTATTAAATTCATCATGTATACAAGTGTTTGAGTCTTGACCATATTAAGAAGTCCAGGATGCACCACAATCATTAGTTTATTTTCAAACAGATCTTTTTATCTGTTTGATGAAAAGGCATTTGGTGATCTTAGTTCTCTTTAGAATATCCTTTGAGGAATATAATACTTATAAGTCCCTCAGTTAAAAGTACCTCTTTTTAAGATGAAGGTAAGACCCAGAGAGATGAAATAATTAAACCAATCGTCAGTACTACAGTAGATGTTCTCTGCAGGTGAGCTTTTAGTGGTTCCTCATCTGTCTGTGAGTGGAGAATGCCTACCACACGCCAGGTCAGAGGCAAGTGTGCAAAGATTGCTTACCACACAGTAAGTCATTTGGTGATTGTGTGGAGAGTACCTGCCAGATGCCAGGCCTGTGCTGAGTGTGAGATTTCAAACTGCCGCCATATCAATCTGATCAGAGGCATCCGAAAGGTATCTTCACAAACACGAAGATGTAACATCTTCAAATGTAAAGTAGACTTTTCACTGGAGAAGGCATGTTGACTGCCACTCTCACGGTACTCTCTCACCTTGAACAAATTAAAAATTCTCTCTCTAAATTATAGATTATATGTGTTGTAAATCCTTGCTTCGGTTGCACCAAACTGTTTTTCCTTTACTGATTGCACATTTAGCATCTAGTCAACCAATATTATTGAGTGCCTGCTAGGTTCCAAGTGCTATGTTAGGCCCAAAGGATACAGAATAGATGTGGCATCTCCTATGCAAAGTTCAAATTATCCGAAGAGGCAGAGAACAATTAAACACATGAAATAAATACAAAGTGTGCTTTGTTGCTATAAAGAGAAAAAGACAAGAAGATTCCTCAGGGACTCAGTTTCACATGGGCCTTTGTGCAGCTGTGCTCTTCAAAGAGAGGTTGCCCAGGGTATCATGCTGTGAAGTGAAAGAGAAACTCCAGGCATGGTACTCATGCTCCCCTGGCCTTCTAGAAACAAATACTAACATTGATCCCAGGGTTGAATTATTCCTTTTTTCCCAATGAATAATGAGGAGGCATTAAATAACTCTTCAGAAAGACTCGGTCTCACCACCAAACATATTTTACACTGAACTGGACCTCAGATGAGATGGAAAGTGCTGCCTTAGCGGTGAATGCCAAGTGCTTTATGCATGTAACGGCAGCGCTTTTTGTTATCCATTATTTATCATGTTGTGAAGGTAAGATGAGAGAGCAAGACCCTTTAGTTTACTGTGAGGTCTGTCTCTTTCAGCTCTTTGAGCACAAGCAAGCTAAAGGAAGCTGTTGGGCTGCTCTTGTGAGCACACACATCACGGATTCCTCTGCTCACAGCCTGCAATGTGCAAGACTTCAGAAGTGAAACCACATGCAAATACCATCAGCCTCTTTGGAGAGTTGCAATTGCCAGATAATTTAATTACAAATCCACAAGAAAGGAATGGGTCATAGGTTATAATACAGGTGCCTTTTTTCATCTAAATTATAGTTATTTTTTTTAAATAAAATGAAAGTTTTCAGTCTTGGCTGCACATTGATATTACCTGAGGAATTAAAAAGTGAATTGATGCCTGAGACACACCCCAATAGAATTCAGTTCACCGATCTGGGGAGAGGATTGGGAAATTTCAAAGCCTCTCAGATGACCTTCATGTGTTGACAGCAGCATTGTGGACTTGGATGTGATGACAAAGTTAGATGTGGGGTTATAGGTCAACGGTTTTAGGACATTTTTAATCCAGCATGCCTTGCCAATATTTATGAAAAAAAATTTCAGCCAGTCAATAGGTCAACTCTACTTAGTGTCGTTGAATATTGTCATCTTTTCATGGTATGTACAATGGTCCGTTTGACAGGAGTTAAATCACAAAAATGATAAGGTTTCAACTCAGTGTTTACACCACAGGTACTTACTTATTTGTCTTTTCGGAGAAGCAAGATGACTAAACAAATTCACCATAGTGGTAATGCAGCTATCTGGTGTGTGAGCACTTTCAGACCAGACAGTAGTATGGAAAGAGGAGATGAGTGTCCTGGGGGGGGAGGGGAATGAAAGAACCAAAAGTATATTGATGAGTAAAAAAGACAATAAGTTAAAAATACAGTAGCTCACAGTTTCTGATCAAAAAAATCTTATTCAGCTACCTACCTTCCCTATACATATGTGATGTTAAAAATCTTACTTTACAACAAAAAATATATATTTTTCTGAAAAAAAAACTAGCAGTAAGACCTCCTATATGCTAATTAGGGTTCGTTCTTAGGATAAAACCACTAATGTTATTCCAATCCCAAAGAAAGAACCTTAGCTTTGAGTGTATCATTGATAAGTGCTTGTGTAAGTGTGTAACTGAGGACAAGCTTTTTGAAAAGTGGAGATCAGATTCAAGGATCTGTCCCAATGTGCCAGAGGTCTAGATCCTCTGAAAGAGAGAAGATAGTCAGCAAATATTAATCACTTGTAATGGACCAAGCAGTTTGCTGAAAGATAGATATCACCATCCTCAATTCATAGATCAGGAACTTTGGGCTTTGAGACAGCAAGTGATTGGCTCATAGTCCCCAGCCAGCAAAAGTAGCTGGGATTCAAATTGAGTCCTCCATCTTCCTAGGCTGTTTCTGTTATCCATGTTAAGCCCTGTGGGAACTTCTGAATTTAGACTTTCATCAGTGCGAGAGACTACTTAGCCCCAAAGGAGTCCACTTTTATTGGGTCTCTGAGATTTCCTCCATCTATCTTCCAGAATGATAGGCTCAGCTAATAGCCCCAATTAGAAAGCTCCTCTGGCTCCCACCCTGAATGCATTAGAGTATGTTGTTAAGGGGAAGAGCATTGGTCAAAAATATTCTTGAATTTAATATGGTTCCATCAGTTACCAGTTGTGAAATCTGAAGAAACTCTCTAAATCTGAAAATTGGTTCTACTGTCTATAGTCTATAAAGGGTGATAATTGCTATACCTATTATATAAGGCTTTTGTAAGTATTGAGATAGTCACATCATACACATAGCATAAAATATACTAATTGCCTAATATATATTTATTATTATCATTATTACAGCCTCTGCTAACTATGGACTGTGTCCACATGTTCCATTTTCACAGGAGGCTCAGAAACCCAGCCTTAGTTTCTCTGATCTTCCTTTTCTAGGACTTACCAATTCAATCTGATCAGAATGCTTTCTCAATCACTGCTTCAACTCTTGCCTCCCTTCTTCCTTCATATTGAGTTGATCTCCTTACTTTCCCAACCACCATTCATATGGATGTAATGTGGACGCTTATTTCACAAAAGGAAATAAAGGCACTGACACCTTCTCTTTTTATGAATAAGTAAAAAATCCCCCAATTCTACATAGTGTTAACCAGGCCTGAAAGAAGTGATAGAAAACCAATAGCCAGGCTGGAATTCTGATAGCAAAGAAACCTCATGAAAGATTCATTGACTTTTCATGCATGTGTGAGAACAAAGGATTCTAGAGAGCTTCATGAAATGCTCTTTTGGTCTGGTCCATTCTTGCGCTGGAGCTAGTAAAATAAGGTGAGGGATCCCTACTCTAAATCCCCTGTCTCTGACTCATGATAGACTGCTAGCTCATAGACCAGGTTACAGAAGTCAAGTTCATATTACCCAAAATGGTTTCCCTAAGTACACACCTACTCACATCCATGGATTCTTTGCTTAAGTACCCTGGGCTTACAAAGAACAGACACCCATGATGTTGAATTCTGGCTAAGACATTGAACAGTCAAATTAATGTCACAAGCGTCCACTCTTTGAATTGAAGTTTCTGTGTATCAGAAATGTCTACACTTTCTTCTCCATCTGTAAAAAACATCCTTATTCATTATTTCATAGCAGAAACAGCAGCACAAACAGGAAGAGTTTCTTCCTTTCATAAACATTAAATAGTTATTCTCATTTCATTTGGTTTATAAAAATTATAATGGAAAACTGTTCATGGGTCTACTGTAAGGACTGAAAGGAGACACTCTCAAAACATAGTTATTGTTTAATAATATTTCCAATGGAATCTCAACCTTGAGAATCCAAGATTTATGGAAGTTTCACACTGTAATAGTAGCAGCACCCATATTTGAACTCAAGTCAAAGTTCTACTACCTTGTTTAGAAACCAAAGCTCTCATTGTGATTTCTCAGAAACAATTGGCATCTTCTTCCAAAAGGCACTATCAACAAGAGAAGAAAATGTTGCCTCACAGAATCCCTAGGAAAGAAAAGAGTCTCACAAGTCAATAGTCTTGTATGAGTCCTTTGGTCCCACTTGTGTGATCATGAATGACTTGATATCATTGAGCCTCAATTTTCAAATATATAGTATGTCATAGAAATATGTTCATTGCAAGGTTTTTTGCACAAGGATTAGTATAATAGCATTCTTAAAGTTACATTTATTACGTCTAATGAGAAGAAAAATGTTGTGTCCAACTGAACAATTGGGAGAAATAACAGGATTTGTAATGGGTAGTAGAAATAGAAACGTACATGCAAGGCCTGTCTTTAAATAAAGAAAAGAACTGACCGGAAGCAATAAAGCTTAGTAAAGCCAAGTCAGAGACTCATCTATTGCATGAATTAAGACCCACTCTCAAGCTAGTAGTTGCCTTAGACCACATAGCCGAAAAGCAAGTTTAGTAGTATTATGACCTCAATGACAAACTGGCTCAGAGGTGAGGATAATATTCCGAATTTTAGTCTCATGGTGTGCAAGGTAAAGGCTGTATCCATACTTATTGTGAAAGTTTAAGACTGTAGTTCATGTAGCCTACACCCTACTATCTGCAGTACCAGCCCAGGATGTTTTCAATCAGTATAAATATATATATATATATATTATGATTTGAATATGAAGTGTCCTTTGAAAGACCCATGTTTTGAAGTTTTGTTTCCTAGAATGTAGATTCAATAATGTAAGGTTATTGGACCAATAAAACTCCATATAATTAAGTTGTGTTAATAGGATGCAGTGGGAGGAGAGGACTGGCTAGAGGAGATAGATCAATATAAGCATGCCTTTGGAAGTTAGCTAGTCCTCAGGTCTCTCTCTCTTTCTGTCTGTCTCTCATTGTCTCTTTTTCTCGGCTTCCTGTATATGAGGTGAAGAACTTTGCTCTCACACTTGCTCACATTCTCTCATGTTCATGATGTTCTGCCTCATCACATTCTGACAAGCATAGAGCAACCTCCTTACCTTAAGATGTTAACTCAAGCAATCTGTCAGCACAACAGAAAATCTAACTCAGCATGTTTTTTATATAAACATGGTAGGGTTTGTTCTTGCTGGCATCAGTTCTACAGCAGGCTCAGCCTGGTGTCAAAATACATCTTAAGTTCCATCTTTTTCTTTTTTCTTTTTTTTTTTTTGGCAGATGGTAAAGCCTTGTAAACGTCATGCATGTATCCTCAAGTCTTAGATTTCTCATTTCTGTAGTAAGATTAGCAACAATACATGTATTGTTGGGGCTAGTGAGAGTCAGGTGATACACCAAATAATTGGCAATTGATAAACATCAGCAATTGTTATACTAATTAATGCCTAAAATACTAATGCCTAATATCTCAAAGATGAATATATGTAATACAGTATAACTGAGAGCAAAGCATCAGAAACACAGTAGTTGACAGCTTCCTTTCCTTCTTTGCAAAAATTGAGTAAGGCTTCGAAGTGCCCATCATTCCCCAGACTGATGGTGACACAAGGGGATACAGTAACAGAACTACAGAGAAAGAGAGGATCCTTGAGGCATTTAGAACAGGGTTGAAGACTTATGTCAGAGAGACTGGCCCCCAAGAGCTTTGAAGCTTAATCTGTCAGTATCAAGTAATTATAACCACCTCAAGAATGAGAGATAAAATAATCTTGTTAGTGATCATAGGTAGAAGTAGGTATTTAAGAGAAATGAAGGCGTAAATGTTGCTGTCTCAGAATTAAGAGAATTGCTTTTACTTGGCTGCAGTGTATGGTATAATACAAACTCGCCTGGGAGTCAGGAAATCTTCCAGAAAATTCAAAATTCAAGCTCCCTCTGAGCTCACCTGAGTATTCTACAGAAGTTTTTCCACTCAAGGTCTCTGGGATTAAACTTATTTAGTTGGCCCTTTTCACAGCCACAGAGATAAGACTCAACCCTCTCTGTTGAGTTGTGGTTGTAAATCAGTGAAATCCAGTCTATTACAGATTGCACAGCCCCTGGCATATACAATATCTCGTGTATTCCTCTTGTGGAACCAGAGTGGCAAATGTCAGGCAGAGAGACGTGGATACTGAACAGACTAAGACATATCAGAATTTTGTGCCTCAGTTTCCATGTCAGAACCATAGGCACCATGTTTGGGAAGAGATTTAACAGATACAGTTTTCTCTTACAAAAAGCTCTATCTACTGAGAGCAAAGGAGTCATAAATAAGTAAACAAACGCATAAATATATAATTATAAATTGGCAAAGTGCTAAAGAGATAATAAACAGATTGCTGTGTTGGAGATTAAAAAGGTGATGCAATCTATTCTGTTAGGCGCTCTCGGCATGAGAGGCTATATTAAAACTGAGATTTGATGGAGGGAGCAGCACCTGTCATGGAAGATGCTGGACAGTCTGAGTAAGGGAAGGATAAGCCTACAGTGTTACATGTAAGTATTTCTCCTCATACCCAGTGGCAGCTCAGTAAAAGAGCTGGAGTCTGGATCTTATTTTAAAGCTAACCAAACTGAAACTTCAAATTCATCTAGAGAATTGTCCAGGTTTAATGGCTTAGAAAGGGTGGCAAAGAAAGGCTCTAGTTCAATCTCTTGAGACTCATGTCCTAACCTCTTTTGCTGCCAATACTGCCCACCTGACAGATGGCCAGATGGACAGATTAAGGTCGAACTGTATCTGGTCCCACACACAGGGTCTCTGGGCTTTAGTCTGTATTTCTCTAGTTTCTGGGGACGGCCAATGTCGGAGCAGTTCTTGGAGCAGATCTTTGTGCTACTTTGTATTGAAGCCAAGACTTCTCTTTGATTTTCTTTGACTTTTTCATCCCGCCTTTACTGAGTCCTATTTGTTCTGGAACCCTCAGAGCTGAGTACCATGAACAACCTGTGGAACAGTAGCTAGTACCCTAGGAAATAACTGCAGGTATAGATGGTCCCTTGAGCATGTTGGGGCTAGGAGGCTTAGAAGTAGCTGTGTCAGTGATAAGATGCAGCTATGTGGCAGCTATAAGAGTGCCAAGTGTTGTGTCAGCTAAAGCTGGGGATTTCTGCTAGAATACATCATGTGTCTACAATATCACAAAGGCACCATAAACCAAAACAAATTACTTTAAATTTACAGCCTGCTCTGTGAAGAAGTGTTACAGGTCATGATGCAGGAAGGGAATCTCTCTCTCTTTCTCTCTTCCTCTCTCTCTCTCTCTGTGTGTCTCTGTGTGTGCATGTACTCACATGCATGAATACACATGCAAACGTGTTCTGAAAGGGAACCTACAGGGAGATGCGGCAAAGCTTCTAGAAGCATAAAGAACCAGAAGCAGCAGGGAGATGAAAATATATTGTGAGTAAGGGATAGGAGGACCTTAAAAAAAAGTTTAAAAAGAAGAAAGAGTGCCACAAAGACAAAAATACATAGCAAGACAGAATGAGGGGGGGGGTGGAGAGTGGGAATGAGGCGTTGAACAGAGAAAGAAAGGGGAAGATAATGGTTTGAAGTAGAAGCTAGAAAAGCTGACAAAAGAGGAAAAGGTGGAGAGGCCTAGAGAGAAGGGAGGAGAGCACAGGCAGAACAGGAATGCAGAAAGGAATACAGGGGTCAAAACCAAGATAAAATCCTTCTCACAGAGAAATAGTAGAAACTTCAGAGAAAAAAAGCAACAATCCGAAATGCGGACAGTGTGTCAGAGACAAAAATCCCTAGGAAGAAGCAAAGAGACACTCCAAGATAGCTAGATCAGAGGAAAAACAAGAGAATAAGAGGATAGAGAGAGAACAGCAGAAGAGACACAGACAAGGAGGAGAGAGATGCAGATTGGTGCAGGCAGATACACGCAACAAGAGATGCACAAAGATAGGGACCCAGCCCACCCCGCAGCCACCAGAGCAACAATGCTCGGGTTCAACAGGTTTCTCTGCCAGCAACACTGAGACCTGAGCTGAGCTTTCTACAGCAGGCATTGGCCTCTGTGGGCCTGCAGTAACAGGATATCCTTAATGAAAAATCTCCAGCTCGTAAATGATATCTGCTAACAGGGCCTCTTTGGCTTTCTTGGAAATGGAAGCAGGAGTTACTTGTTATTGCTTTTTTTTTTTTTAGAAACGAGAATATATGTCAAAAATGGATCTGTCTCTTCTCTAAAAGAAAACTACATTTTCTCCCTGAAATGGTAGGATTTTTATTATTATTATAACTCAGTGCTTGCTGAGTGGGCCTGTTCTGAATATCGGTAGTAATTCTTTTCCTATTAGATTTTTGTATAACACTTTACCGCAAGGGAAATACAATTTGTTTGAATTTGGATCAGTGAATTGTTTATGTGTTCATCAAATATATATCTTTAATGATACCCTAGGAGTAGATATTTCAAAGAACTTTCTGGTGTGTAGACTTAAATAAATAATAATTTAAAAAAAAAAACTCTCCTAAACTTTGTGGTATCTGTAGAGGAGGCTATGAGCATTGGCTTTGGAGATTTATTTCACAGCATTTTGTACTTCATTTAATACTTAGAAAAAGATTTACTCTTCATTGAACTCTACTCTGTGAAGTCCAGAGAATGATCTATGAAAGTCATACTTTAGGTTCTGAAAGAGTTTACTAAGCATATATCAAGCCACTCTGAAAGAATAAGTAACAGGTTATAGATGTGTGATCATAGACAATTACATAGATGATAAATAGATAGATGATAGGAAGACAGACAGATAGATAGGTAGATAGGTTGATGATAGATAAATAGATGATAGCTAAATAGCTAGATAGCTAGATAGCTAGCTAGCTAGCTAGATAGATAGATAGATAGATAGATAGATAGATAGATAGATAGATAGATAGGCAGACAGACAGACATTGTTAACAACTAGAAAATCAGCTGGAGAAACCCCACTGAAGTGGACATCTGGAGTTCCTGATACAGATTTCCTGAGCAGAGTACAGTGCCCCCTTGGGAGGTGGGGCTTTAAAGTAAAAGCAACTAGAGACAGACAAAGCTACATCAAATTGGGTGCTCACAATATTAAGCAGTCACTGACTGGAGATGTTGACACAATGAGCTAAAGTTCTTGACTGAGTTTTTGCGCCATGAATGAGTTTCCCTTGGTTGAAGTTTCAGTTTCTCATTCCCATCCTATGAACTTTTGTATCATAGAATAAACTCTGGTGATCTCTATTGGGAACGGATTCGCCTTTTAGTATTCTCAAGAAAACCACATTTTCACTCTGTTACATAGTTAGAAAAGTATCACAACCCTTAACATAAACACTATTGAGTCTGAAGGAGGAATCAACCTCACTTCTAGAGGCAGCTTCTTTGTGAGTTCAAGCAGAGCATGGTGATATACCAATTAAATGCTCCTGACAAATTTTTATTCCATTTTCATGCTCTATAGAAAGCACAAAGTTAACCTTTGCTGCAGGGAGTGACATCCATCATTCCCATTTCCCAGGTGAGAAGACCTGAGGTTAGAGTGTTCCAATATCTTATTTGAGGCTCCAGCATTTTGATAATAATGGTACCTGTCATACATGTGGTATGTCAGACAGTACTTATATTTAGTTATTATTATATCTTTACTCCTCATGGCCATTTCCAATGAACAGCACAATACCATTTCAATATATGAGACCTCTGAAATACAAATAAGTTGAATTGCCCAAGACTACTTAGCAAATAAGTGGTTGATTAAAAAAAAATATAGACTGTTCGCTATGTAATTTCAAACCCCACTCTCACTTGTGAAGTTTGATATTTGGTTGCTCTCACAAAAGGTCCCCAGCATCTCTCAAGCAATGTGCCCAGAGTGGCTGAGGTCTTCATTTTCAGGCAATACTGTTTTCCCTCAAAGAATCTACATTTCATGAGAGCAGGGACCTGTGCCCCAGTGCAAGTAACAATGCCTGGCTTTTTGAAAAGTTCAGTAAATACTGTTGATAAAATGAACCCCTGAGCCAGTCAGCAGTGTCTCCTTGGCAGCTGGTTGGTTAACGCCCATTTAGCCTCCTGTTTTTCAGATCACACCACTTCGCAGCTCTGTGGACCACACTGTGCTGACTTTTGTAGAATTCTTTACTGCTTAAGGAAAGGGGGATATTTCACAATGAGCACATTGATTCTAAAAGATGCAAATCAAATATCCCATAGGAAAAACTGATAATCAGTCGTTCTTATTAAAACACTCAATGGAGAAACTCAAGATTTGCAAACAAAGTGCCTAGTGCTTCCTTGTGTATTCCCTTAGCCTGCTCAGACTTCAGCATAGTTTTCAAGGTTCTAGTTGAAAGGGGGAATTTGGACTCATGCTTACAACTACACAAAGAAATCAGGGATACTATTGTTTATTCAATTAGGAAAATGCTTTGATCAGTCTCAGATCTGGCCCCATTTACATGCTGACATGATTCTGCCTTCAATTTGTAGGGAAAAAGCAAACCCAATTTAATGCCATGAGGGACTTGCTAGTCTGGAACCTCAGAATTTCATGGTGAATTTCATTTCTTGCCGAATAAGAACCTAGAGCCTATAAGTTGCATGAACAAAGAAAATGCAGTGGAGTAAGTTCTTTGACTCATGGGTATTTTCTTCCTCATGCTTAATTCTGAGAGCAATTTCTTCTCTGGCTGAATGCCAGATTATAATTGTTCTCTATTTATAACAAAATATAAGTTCATTTAGGGATAGAGTTATTGATTAACATTTCTACAAAATGATAGTCCTTGGATATATGCCCTTCTAGACAAGTCTCTATGGACAGGGTGCTATTGTTCCTCTCTCCAACCATTTTAGAGTCTTGGTTAATAGGAAAAAAAGCCAATAGCTTGATCCATCAAATAACTCATCAGTTGTTCTAAAATCCAACCCCAATCCACTTCCCAATACAAACCATAGATCTTTTCTGCCTAAGCATCCTTGCATGGCATTCCTTTCTTTCATTTTCAGTTTTCATTTCTTATTACTTTGCTCTACTATGTTCCTCAAGGAAATCTTACAGTCTCGTAACTTGTTACCTCCTTCCTGCATTAGATTTTCCAACATGAGATCCATAAAGAACATCTACTAGTAGTGGAGATTCCAGATAAAATGACAATGTAGTTGGGTTCATAGAGACAGCCAGCTACAAAATATTTTCTTTCTGTGAGACTCTTGACTTAGAATACTGCATATATTTCCGTATTTAATAATCAGACAACTCTGCAGGGGCAGGTATTTTCATTTTCTCTATTTTATAGAAGAGATGACTAGGCTATGGGGAAAGATTATATAAATTGTCCAGCATTAATGAACTGTATGTGGTAGCAGCAAGAAGCAACTAGGTTGGTCATTTAATGTCCTTGTTCATGTCTCTCTCTCTCTTTCTCTCTCTCTCTCTCTCTCTCTCTCTCTCTCTCTCTCTTTCTCTCTCTCTATCTTCTGCCTCACCAAGAACTCGAGTTAAATCAGTTTGGTCCAGAAACTCTGCTCCAAAATATGATAAACACACTAGCTAATGTAAGCAATCTCAGTTTCTGAATCTTCGTTTTATTCTTTCTACAATGACTATTATAATATTTACTTTGGGGATTCTTCCTTAGAATTAAACGTACTAAGGTTATGAAAGTCTCAGTGCTGGGTCATGCATGTCAGTTGGTTCACTGAAAACCCCACAATACTGCTAATGCTTTGCCTCTTTCCTATGTGTGATATCTGAGACCAGTTTCCCAGACAGAGGAAATTTGTATGGTGTTTAAAAAATATATAGAATTTAAACCCACATTTTTTTAAAAGAATTGCCCCTTACTCGCATAATATAAGGCCTTTCTACCTTAAAAAGTAAAATTCAACCAAAAGTTGCCTGTAAAACATATCTCCTTCTTAAGCCTCTCCAATTATGACATTTACACTAATGTCTTCACTCAGATTTCCCTTCCCACAGCCTGCAATGCAGAGCAAGCAGCTTCTTTGTCCTAACACCACATCTAGATGTTGGTATTTCTTATGAGCAATTAGAAGATGGTAAATGATGATGGACCATTCATTCACAACAGAACTGTCTGTCTGAAGTGAAATACACCACACAACACTTAACTGTTTCCCCCCTGCTGCTCTTTGGGAAAGTGTCCTGGCCTCTGGGACACAGCAGACAGCAGAAGGTAAGCTGCAAAGGATATGGTTTCCTGTTGCCTCCTGGAGTAATGAGATCAGTTTACCTTTTAATGGTTTGTTTTGTGCATCAATTATCAGGGTCACTGTAAACCCCTTCAATGCAGAGCAATCAGCCAGCTGTTACAGTGGAAAGAAGGTGAAAACAATGCCTGCCTCCAGCTCCTCTGGACATAATCCAGCGGTGCCTTCAGAGACCTGGAAATGAGTGCTGAAGGAAAAGAAGAGGGTGGCTAAGGCATGCACCTCATTATTTTGCAGTTCATCCAGGGAACTGAATTGCAACCACCCCAAATAGCACCAGAAACCGAGAGGATTTAACCCTCTTACTTCTGACCTTTTTGGCCTTGTATCTGTTACCCCCAAATCTCCCATCTGTTCACTCACGAGACCTTCAATATGTTATTCCTCCCCAAGGATGACCTTCAGGTGTATCCCTGAGATGCCGTTGAAGGTATAAGGGCTACTTAAGCATTTGCGGTACTTACACAATCACATGTGGCTCATTTAGGTGTTCATTATTTCAGTATAATACCAAACTTCTAATATTGCACTGTGTTGTTCTTGCCAGGGAACGAAGGGATGTCCTGAGGAGAGATGTTCTTTTTTTTTTTTTTCACAACATTTTCTTTCTTTTTTTTTTTTTTTTTGTATTTCTCTTTTTTTTATTATTTTTTATTATTTTTTTCTTTTTAGTTACATTTTGTTAACTCTGTGTCCCAGCTGTATCCCGCTCCCTCATTCCCTCCCCAACCCCACACTCCCTCCCTGGTCTCCTCCCTGCCCCTTTCCAAGTCCACTGATAGGGGAGGACCTCCTCCCCTTTCATTTGACCCTGTTTTATCAGGTATCTTCAGGGCTGGCTGCAAAGTCCTCCTCTGTGGCCTAACAGACTGCTCCTCCCCAGGGGTGGGGGGTCAAAGAGCCTGCCCTTGAGATCCTGTTAGAAATAGTCTGTGTTCCCCTTACTTTGGAAAACTACTTGGTTACTGAGCTACCACGGGCCACATCCGAGCAGAAGTTCTAGATAGCGCTTCTAGTCCTACTTTAGACCACCTGTGAGTACATAGGCAATAAAATAGGGACCGATATGTATTTAATCATCTCAACATTTAAAAATTAACTTATCAGGTCAGCTTATGTGACAGTTACTCTTTCCAGGAGATAGCTGGGACCAGGAAACACTGGGACTCCTTCAATAAGTTGGACACTGTCATAGTGCTATGGATACAGTGTTGAATACACCAATGCCCATGTCCTCAAGCATGTCCCATACAAGTACATTTCACTCTATTAGCAATGTGCACACAGAGATGACTCTGCAGAAAAAGACTAGATTGTCTAAAACACTCCATACAATCAATGTAGGCTATCTTAGCATATGAGCAGTAATATTAAATAAAGGGTTCTAAGGACAAGACAACAGAAAACAGCAAAGAAGAAATGGCCTGGGTCCAGGCATAGATGTATCTTTCCATATCTGTTGCTTATTATGGCAACATAATAGTAACATAGTTATACTACAGGATCTCAGAGGAGGGTTGGGATATAAAATGTGCCCTGAGGGTTCATGACTTGAATGCTGGGTCCTCAGCTGGTTGTATTATTTTGGGGGCTTCTTGAGGTTAGAGTGGAGGAATGTCTTAGATTCTTATAGCATGATTTTGAAGGTCCTACCTTGTGTTCAGTCCCTTCCCTGTTCTTTACTTTCTGTCTTCCATGACGTGAACAGCCTATCTTCTGTCACTACACAATATGTCTTCATCCTCAATCTGAAAAACAGAGAGAAAGCAAGTTAGTTGATCCATTGTTTCATTTGTAGATAAATTGCCCAGAAGCAGTAGAATGAAGGGTAGGCATTGCTATCCAGGCAATCTTACTTCTGATGGCCTAAGGTATTAATGTGAATGAATCATTCTGCCATGCAAAGGATCCATTCTGGCTCTGTAGAAAATAGCAAAATAGTTGATTGAGTAGTCATTTCAGAAAATTCAAAGTTGGATGGCAGATGTAAACTAGGTTTACATGACAAGGGTTCAGATACTTGAGTCTCATTAAGAGGCAAAGATTTGGGGTGAAAGAAAATTTCTAAAGAAGAAAACAGAGGCAAGAGGTTTGAGAAGATACTCTCCTTGAACAGCACTGTGAATTGCAAGAGAGGGTTTGATGGCCAGAGTTTACCCAAAGCCTTGGAGAACATATCAGTAGAAACACCTGCTTATGCAGTTCTATTGATGATGGCAATAGAAATAACTCAATGGAAGAGCAGAACCAATGGTATAAGTCAACATCAGCAGGGGAAGCAGCTGAAGGATCAGAAAAGGATATAGATAGGAGGAGAAACATGTAAAACAATGCAACACTGACTTCAAGGTTGTAATACACAAATATCGTGAGGGAGAGAGCAGAGATGACTTTAGAAGAAAGAACAAATATTGGCTTTGAAGTGATAAAACTTGAGTTTGTCTTTATTCAAAGATGAATGATGGTGGTAATGATACTAGTGATGAATTGATCACTTGGAACTTTATTACTTTTCATATCATTATAACCAAATACCTGAGAAGCTGCAACTTAGCAGACAGAATTTACTCTGGCTCGCAGTTTGAGGGCATGTAAGTCATTAGGTTCTCCTTTGTATTAGCTAACCCTGCACCCTAACACTGTGGTTGTTAGCATCTATGAAATTTTTCTTGGCACAACTCCACTTGGTAGCTGCGACCTCCCAAAGCAGAGGTTCCACATGGTTGGCATCTCCAAGACCCAGGATTCTCTACTGCAATGTAGGCTTCATTTTCATAAGTTTCTGTGCATCCCCACTCAGTGGCTCCAGTCAGAGAATCTTACCCTGCTGAACATTCCCCAGCCTCTACTGTGGGAACCTGGACACCTTATCTGCAAACCAACCCTTGCATTTTGTAGCACTAGAAAATCAACACATGGAAAAATTCTGCTTTCAGCTCAAGCTGAGATGTAGCCTCACTGCCCTCGGAACACAGCTTCAGCAGCCTCTGTATGTGTTCATAGCTGAACCTGTGAAACGGTGACAGTTTCAGCAGGGTACCTTGAAGGTTCTTTCTTTTCAGGTACTCTCCTTTCGAGTGAGTAGTGTTGCCCTCAAGTACCTTTCTTTTCACACCTGAGTAAAATGTGTGGGTTTTTCCATTGATGAAAAAAATCTCTTTAACCATGATGGTCACTTTATTCCTACCCATTCCTCAACTTTATCCAGGTTCAAGTCCCTTATCAGATTGTACGTTTCTGTCTACAATTTTAACCGTCTTCCTGTTCCTTCCCCACCAAACTGCACATTTTCCATATCTTCCTATTCTATCTAACTATAAATCTAGATAAAATTAGTTACCAAGAAACATGCCAAATCACAGATGTTATACTGAATGACTTAAAATTTCCTCCACCAAACAAATTAGTCTGTGACTATCAATTCAGTACCTCTCTAGTTTTCAGGATATGGACAGAACACAGCAAGTTGATTTTTTTTTTCTTGCCATAATACAACATGAATGATCTACAGTCCAATCTATGGTGCATCCCCTGTGCTCATCTGAAACTGCATTTGTATTAGCACCCTAAACTTCTGAACTCCCACTATAATGGACCCTTGAGCTTTGCTATATCTTATAGTAGTCCCCTGCCAGCCATTCCCAGGTCTTTTGCAAGCTTCTCACAAATCTGTTTCAAGTACCTGAGACTCACATAGTTAAGGATCTTGGGAAAACAGCAAAGACTCCAGTTCATTTCCCACCAATTTTTTATAGTAGTTACTTCTATTGTCACTATAACCAAATATTTGGCAATAATCCAGATAGCAGGAAAAGGACTTGCTTGACCAGAAATTGAGAAGACATATAAAGCCCATTTCAGCATAGAAAACATAAGGACAGATGGTTTCATGGTGGCGGGAGCTGGTGATATCTGCTTGTTTACATCTGCATGGATGATCAAGAGGCAAAATCAGGGTGAGACACCTAACCAGATTATAGATACCTCCAACCTTTCAAAGCCCACTTCCTCCAGCTAGGCAACCCTCTTGAAAGGTTCTACCATCTCCAGCAATCCAGCACAAGTCTGAGACGAGCATTTTAAAACCACATCATTCAACCAAGGACCATCTATGGATATAACCTAGAACTTCTGCTCGGTTGTGGCCCGTGGTAGCTCAGTAACCAAGTAGTTTTCCAAAGTAAGGAGAACAAGGACTATTTCTAACAGGATCTCAAGGGCAGGCTCTTTGACACCCCCCCCCAGGGGAGGAGCAGTCCTGTTAGGCCACAGAGGAGGACTTTACAGCCAGCTCTGAAGATACCTGATAAAACAGGGTCAAATGAAAGGAGAGGAGGTCCTCCTCTATCAGTGGACTTGGAAAGGGGCAGGGAGGAGACCAGGGAGGGAGTGTGGGGTTGGGGAGGGAATGAGGGAGCGGGATAAAGCTGGGACACGGAGTTAACAAAATGTAACTAAAAAGAAAAATAAAATTAAAAAAAAAACCCACATCAGAACACATCAGCTCATGTGTGGGTCAGTAAAGTGAATGGAATAAAGGTACCCATTTGCTAATCAGTCTGTAAGGTTGTTAAAATAAGTAGACTGTAATGATTGTGGAGAGGTTGGGATGTTGCAGGTCCAAAGTCTAATTACAGTTTCTCCTAGGCTGTCTTCAGCACTCTTAATAGCCATTCCTCAGGGCTAGAGATATTGCTTATCAATTTAGGGCACGTGCTGCTTTTGCCGGAGATGGGTGCTCAGTTCCCAGCACCCATGCTCTGCAGCACGTGATCATGTGTAACTTCACCTTCAGAGGATGCAATATCTCCTTCTGCTTCCATGGCACCAGGAGGCATGTCTGCATGAGAACATGCACACACACACACACAACACAAACACACACTCCCTGCAAATAAAATGAATCTTTAAAAAAAAAATAGCAATTTCTTGTCTACCTTTGTGTGTGTCTTAGATCCTTGTGACTGACTTATAGAACCTTTTGACATGTATTAACTCAGCAGACTACTGGGTGTCACCAACAAATAAAGGAAGCTGTTTTCTCAGCTTTATATCAGTCAACCTGACTAATGTTTCAACGGCTAAATTGGAAAAGTACCTGAATCTATTATATTCTTTGTTCTGTTGCCATCAAAAGCTTTATCAATCTGCTATCAAGTTGGACTACAGAATTTGAGGTAATCCGAACCTATGTTCCCGATTCTGGAGCAAATAGGTTTGTTCCAGAATAAAGTTCCTATTATCCTGTTTGAGAAGATCTTTCTAATTTGAAGTTGACAATGAAATAATGAGTAAGAAATCTTCTGATTGCAGTAAGAAACTATGTGATTCAGGGAATGTTTCTGAGACTAAGGCCTGGAGGGGTGTGTGTGTGTGTGTGTGTGTGTGTGTGTGTGTGTGTGTGTGTGTGTATGCATGTGTGTGTGCACTCCAAGACACACACAATTTCAGAGATCTCAGGACACCCACAGGTATCTTCCCTAGGGCCTTCTCCTTTCTTCGGTACCATCTCTCTATGTTTGCTTCTTTTTTAGGGTGTACACCAGACTTACTGTCCTGAGAGATTCTAGGGTTTCTTCTGTCTATTTCCCACCCCTCAGTAGAGTTCCTGGGATGTCAAATGTTCCTGCTAAGCTTTCCCATGCCTTTTCCACAGGTTGCAAGAACTCTATCTTAAGTCTTCACGGTGAGGAGCAGTGTTTTCATACATATAGCCATTTCCTTAACCTCTGCCTTGCTCTATAACAGCTCATTTTGTGTTCCTTAGTTTGACAGTCTACCTTTATTTTCCAAAAATCAACAAACACAATCACCAGCAACATACCAATATAAAAACTATAGCTAAGGATTGTAATTAGACTATGCCAATCATCCTAACATTTTAAAAATATCTCATTAAAATTTCAAAATCGGCCCTATCTGATAATAATTCACTGTTATTAGTTCTGATTTACAGGCTTGAAAAGTACAGAGAAATACAGCGATTTGTCAGAAAGCCATATGTCCACCCTACCACAATTCCCAAGACTTCCTATGTGAATTGTATTATCTGGCCCATCCTATGTTTATCCATGCAGTCCTCCTCCTCTGCTGTGTGGTCCAATGAGCTGTGGCACCCAGCATCAGGGCTGTGACTTAAGGATGGAAGGAAGAATGCTGCTATGTTATGAGACATAAATCTCAGCCTTATAACCCAGGAGCCTCCACTCTAAACCCATAACTCCACATCCATCAGTCTGAGGCCTGTGAGTGTTATTAGTAAAAGCACTGGGGATAATTCCTTCCAGGAAGGAGCTCTTTGCTCCGTGATTCATTAACGATGCCCCCCTCTCAGGCTGCTTCTTGCTGAGGTGCCAGAGGCTCATTTTCACAGCAGTGAGGGAACATTTCTTTGTCCTCCAACAACAGGGGTTCCAATGAAGACTTTTGATTTCCATTTTCCCCTCTAAGAGGAAGGCCCAGAAGCAAAATTCTCATTAAATATTTATTGCCTTCTCCCACCCTTCTCCCAGTGTGTTAGGCCCCAACAAACCTCCTTAATCACAGGGCAATCAAACCCTTAAGAACTGGAAGTGCTGACTGAGAAGGGAGGGGATACCAGACATCCAGGGGAGATGGGTGGATGGGAAGGAGATTTCTTCTGGTGGGGAAGAATCACACAGTGGCCAAGTGGCTGGGAATGTAACATCAAAATCGGAGTAAACTGAGAATGCAGGAAACACGTTCTGCAGTAGCTGCAGCTTGCCAGCACGTGTCGGCCTGCATGCTATCTCTCCAGCCCTCACAAATTAGGCTTTTCAAGCCAGAGAAAAAGGATGTTTTCCTCTGCCTATGACTGACTGATTATTTCAATGAGCTTTTTGGGTTCTTCCAACAGTTCTATCTTATGCTGAGTAGTTAAGAGCATTTTGACCTATTGGGCTTTGGAAACTCAATGGCCCACCAGTACCTGGGCCATTAGGATGATGACAGAACATGTGTGTTATCCACATAGATTGTGCCCAGCAGAACTGAGCCCTATTTTCTCCTCTCAAACAAGGACACAGAACTTCCTCCACCCTTACATGATTCATAATCACTCACAGTGTTTATATCTGAGGAGATGTGGTGAAAGAATCGGGGTGTGATGCTTAATCTTTGTTTTCAGCTAGCCTGGATTTAGAGTCACTTGAGATGTAAACAACTCTGGGCACATCCAAGAAGGCATTTCTGGGGAAAATTAACTATGATGAAACACCTCATCCTGAATACAGGAACAATTATCGGCTAGATTGGAGGCGCAGAAAGAATTAAAAGGGTAAGAAAAAAGCCAAGTGAGGACCACTGTGCCCACTTCTCTGCTTTCTCTCTTGTGATAAGAACTACTCTGCTGTGCCTGAGGCCAATTTTGATGGACCAGTTCCTCTGAAACTGTGGTCTAGCACAATTCCTTGCACCTTTACAGTATTTCTGTCATGTGTTTTGTCGCAGCAGCACATAACAAGCACATTGGGGGCCAGGGGAAATAAGCTTCTGGGGTAAGTGGTTGTAGGCAGGGCTCCATATCCCCAAAGCCGAGGAGATAGCAAGCAGACCAGGAAGTGAACCTCTCTTAATTAAGAGTCTCACTACTTCCTCCTCTTCCTCAGGATATGCAGATCCTGGTTTTGTCCTTCCATGGCCCTTCATGAGTATGCGGAGCCTCACTTTTTTGTTACTCAAGACACACTTTCCCCTGAAGTTTTGGGAAGTGAAATTTGAGACTAATGCCTTGATGTGTTTTCCCTCGGTATAGTGGAGTTCAGTTTTCTTTTCAGCTGGTAAATCAACAAAAACATCCACACTAATCATTATAGGTGCTTGAGAAGTGGCACAGTGGTTAGGAGCAGTGGTTGCTATTCCAAAGAACTGATGTTTGATTCCAAGAACCCACATAATAGCTACCAGTAGTCTGTAACTCCAGTTCCAGGGAATCTGACATCTTTTCCTGGCTTCCATGGACATCAGACACAATGTACACAGCCATACATATGAGCAAAACACCCATACACAGAAAACAGTTAAAGATTGAAACCCTTCTCCTTGTAGTTTGATAAATGAAAATTCAAAGAAATGAAGGTTCTTAGCCTTTCAATCTGCCAGTCAACCCCTGCTTGTGAGTATACTCAAATCCTTACGGTCCCTGCAAAAAGCCTTAACCTTCATCACCCACATCCATGTTCTGGCATCTTATCATCATTCCTGAAAACAATACCTGGAACAAGCTACTTAGATTCGTGAATACCACACTCATATCACTGATTCCATAGGGATGGAGGGGATCCAGAAGAATGAAGGGGTGCAGGCATTACTTATTATCCTGAAACCCAGGTCTACCAACATACCTAAGTACAAAGAATCAGTTTTCCCAGAAGGACATGTCTATGTAAAGCTAGTTTAGTGTTAAATAAATAAAATTTGCATGTTCAAATTATCACCTGAAACTCTATTCTGTGAGTTCTCCCAGATCTTGTAATTCTAAACAGTTGCCAGTTTGTAAAGAGGAAGGCTACCTTGTGTTAGGAATTTGAGCAGGGAGAAGAGGAGAAAGGTAGGGGAGGGAGATAGTTAAAGTGCATTGTGTACATGCATAACAATGTTCTCTGAAATACAGCCTTATGTATAACAAGGAAACTCCAACAAAAAGAAAGGTAAATACTGTCAAGTTTAACATTCATAAAAGCTCTTCCAATGAGTCATCCTGAAAAAAAAAAAAAAAATATATATATATATATATATATATATATATATATATAATTAATAAGGCTTTCCAGTTCACAATGGACTTAAAGTCCTCATACTAAGCATGAAGACATGACTCACAAAACTAAAAAGTTTTTGTGATCTAAGTCATGGGTTGAAAGCTGTTCCAAAGAGCCATGTTGAGACTTGGGGCTCTCCAGGTGTTAAGACTCCATTCATGCCAAGACAGTCGACTAAAGACCCTTCCCAAAGACACAGGAAATTATGTGGTTTTCCTTTTAACTCCAAAATTCAGCCATAACAGCATTTACTCTTATTTGACTCTAAATAATTGGAGCAATTTCCCCCCTTTCTTTCCCTGTGCGGGTTTTGGTCTGAATGTATCTAGGTGCACAGTATGTAGTCCTGATGTCCAGAGGCTAAAAGAGGGTGCCGGATCTCCTAGAGATGGAATTATAGAGCTCTCCAGCTGGAAAAAAAAAATGCTAATGCTCCATTTGAGCCAAGACAAGAGAGGAGCCTTTCCTATAATCCCATGTAACCCAGTGCCCTCTACTCCAGATGCTTACCTAATTCAATTGTACTCCTTCACATTCTTCACAGAAAGAGCCCAGTCCCTCTGGAAGCAAATTCAATAATACAAAATACAGTTTAGGAGTGTTAAACTGCCAATACCTCTGACCCACAAAAACCCACTTCTGGGAATCTAGCCTAAGGAAATCAACAAAAATTCGAAATCACTTTATGCGCAAATATGTTGATTGTCTCACGTGTATAATGAATACAAAAGTGTGACTGATCATCAATGGCCAATGGTTTCATAAACTGTGTAACACATTTTCTGAGCTGACAAATGATGATTAAGGGCTCTGTTAGAAAAAAAAAATGGCACAACACTGAAAATATTAGTGTTATAATTTGAAATGAAGCAAACCTTAATATGAGGCTGAGTAAACAATGTATCCAATATTGCTTTTATATAGGGCTCTGGAATATACTGACTTATGGGGTATATTGATTTACATATGATTTATGCATAAAATTATTTATTAAAAGAAATGGAATTAAACTGCTCTTGAGCTCAAGTAGCAAATGCATGCTTCTTTCTCGTCTCTATTTTTTCTCATTCTTTCCTGAGTACAACATACTTCATAATAAAAACAGTTCTTAAAATTAACAAATCAATGATGAATTGGTGCATAAATTAATACACAAGAAAAGTTCTATGAAATCCTGGAGGTGTCAGGGAAGTGTGGTCATGTAAATGAGTTCATTGAAAGCAGTAATGGAATTTGAGCATAGACTAAATTAAATGGTGGCCTTGCATAAGTGTTGAGTGTTATTATTATATTTGAGAGAGAGTGAGTGAAGGCAAGACATATTACCATTAATAATCTCATAAAACTATATCTGAAATAGAGAAATCAAATGTCTTTTCCAGTAACAGTTAATGACTGGGTGGATACACATATTGTAGAGTTTGGTGAAATTAAGGAAAGTAGTGATTTGTTCTCAGATGGAAGACGTGTGAGAGTTGAGGCTCCTAGATTTCCAGGAGAGGATGCAGACATTGCTAAATGTCCTTCTAGTTAAAAAAGAACTAAAATGCAAGAAGATGAGAAGAACATCTAGTCCATCAAGGTAGCCAGCTCCCACTGTGAACTAACCATACATGTTTTTCGCTATGCAACTTATGACTAAGCAAATGATGGAACAATGGAATGATCCAGATATATGCAGAAACTTAAATCTCATCCTAGACAGCTCCTCACAGTTGACCATTACAATTTTCTGGGACTTAGAGGTTCATTAGGATTTGATATATTCATTGTTGATTGTCATTCTATCTGTCAAACTCATCTGGTGGTCTCATTCGGCTTAGTGTTCATTTTTCTTCTCACAGTGTCATCAGAGTATTTGTTCTGAAAAACATATCAGACCATTTCATTTCATGAGAGACTTCACACTCTTCATAAGATAATTGTATGCATCCATAACATAGCCCTAGTAACTCCTGTGTCTATGTCCTTGCCTGTGTTATATCTCTCCTGTAATTCTCTTCCAAGTCATCTTCATAGGCCTCTTTTGTCTTCTAGGCATCCTAAAATGATCAAGTATGTATATCAAACTGACTAATCCATAATACTCTGATATTTGCCCAAAGCCTAGTCTCAATATTGTTTTATTTTTTTTTTCATTTTTTTTCAATATTGTTTTAAAAGGTATGTTTTAGATGAGATTATCATTTAAATCAATAGATCCATGATATAATGAGCCTCATCTGGTCAGTGAAAGAACTTAAGGGAACAAAAATAGCAAACAAACAAACAATAAAAAAAAACCTTGAAAAATAAAAATGTAGGCTCTCCAAAGAAAAATGAATTCTACTCTAGACTGCAATTGAACTTGACCTGCTTTGCTCTGACTGTCCAGTCTGCCAACATACATGCTGATTTTAGACTTGCCCACTCCTATAATTGCATGATTAATTCCTTGAAGTAATTACCTCCTTTACACACCCCATTGCTTCCGTGTCTCTAGAGAATCCTACTTAATATAAGCACATAGTCCAAGAAGTTTTCCCACTTTATAAGTTACTTGTGACTCCACCTCTGACCTCCTCAAATGTATATACCACGCTCTGTCAAAATATCTCCACTCATCAGGCACAGAAAATTGTGCACACATTTGCATGGTCACTGAAAATATCTACCTCTTTCTAACAGGGATTTTTAACTCCTCTTGTAAGTATTCCTCAAATGTTTACCACCAGTGAAAGAGCCCTGTATGAGCACTGATGTGTTCTCAGGAGAATAAATCCTAAGAAACTCTAATCTTTTCTACCTTCTTTATTTGATGGATGGAGAAACTAAGGTCCATAAACACAAAAGTGTGTTGTGACCGTATCAACTGGTTTTGCAATTATATCCAATTATTTCTTTTGTGTTGTAAATTATTTTTAAAGACACACAGTGCCTCAGATAATTAGTAGTTGTCAATCCTAAACGCTAAGCAATGTGGAAAATATAATTATCCAAACAGATCCAGAGCACTCTCTTATCTTCATTCTCTCTCATGGTGAGAAGAGGATTTTAAAGAGTGGTCTTTAAAGTAAAAAAAGGAAGCAGACTGATCAGTACTCATTTTTCCTGAACTGAATCCTTGAAATACACAAGAGCTTAGAAATCTGTGTGACTTGTTACTGTCCCTGTAAGTTTGATAAATGAATGGAGAAGTCTATTGCCCACTTGTCTGTGATATGTACTCATTCATTAAGATAAGAATTCCAGCAATAATTACAAGTTACTTGCTCAGCCAGAGGCTCTGTGCCAGGCACAGTGAGCAACTGGACAGACCGAAATAAGAGAATCAAAAATCCAAAAGTCAGAAAAAGACTAGCACATAGAGTTTGATTTGGCTTTGTGTTGAGGCTAGGAGAGTGGGTTAGTTCTTGCCTTTACTTACTTATCCACTTATTAGTACATTCATTCATCTGGTATATAATGCAACAATTACATATTGAATGTTCCTTTAGTGTCGTTCACTGAGGAACGGCTTAAGGGTCAAAGCAAATCACAATTTTCTTGGTCCCTGCTCCTGGTAGTTGTTAGTGTCGTTAGCACTATGAATTTCAGCTACATTCATATATTGATGCGTGTACAATTACAGAGTGGGGGAAGAGCTGCAAACCAAGAAAGTGTGTCCTGCAAGTACAGATGGCAAAAGGGGCCAGACTTGGTGCTCTTTCTCCAGGGGAAAGAGAATGTATAAAGGGAAGGATCAACTAATTAAAGAGTAGACACTGAGGAAGATGATCCATGGTACCTAAAACAATAGCCACAGCCTTCTCCACATATTTTAGGGTTTTGTTTTGCCTTTGGTCTGTTTATTGCTTCAGTGCTGATAATGCTGAATGCTCATCCATATAATTGTGGCTGCCTTTGCTGACTGCAAAGTAACAGAGATATACACACCTTGTAGAGCTGACCACTTTGACCTCTCACACAGCCTCAGGCTGGTTGGTCCAAATTGAAGCTTGGTTAGTAGTATTTCTTTTTCAAAGCTCCCAGAAGCCTCAGTTGTCTGTTGGGATTGAGACCACCATAACCCACCACCAAGGTACTAAATGTCAAATTCACCTGGCTCTTGAGCACTATGAATCTGTTCATGGTGAAGGCAGAAAGCTTGGAAAATATAGGGGTTGACAATATCTCAGTCCTTCTAAAACCTCCTCTGCTAGATTCAAGTTTGCACTTTGTGGCTCTGTCCTCATCTAGGGTACTTAATCGTTATCCGTAATTAAATATCTACAACTTGGCTTTTGATAATGAACGTCATGATAGAATTCACTTCCCCGACCTCATTAGGAAAAATGAGTTACTTCCTGCTGTTTCCTACAATGCTTTGGGGTATCTCTCATGGAATTTCTGCCTTTAATTTCTTGATATTTCTGTCTCTCCTCTTTCTCTCTCTCTTATTCTTTTCTCTCCATTTCAGTAATTTATGCCCTTCTTGGTTGTCCACAAAGCTATTTCTGGAGTTTATTATCAATGTATCCACATATATATTCTATAACCGATGGAAAAACAGAGGTTCCATAGCGGTCTTGAGGATGGTGTGTTTCAACACCTGCACCTCTGAAATATATTAAAAACAGGCCATTGAATATTGAATATGAAAGAGTTAAAGTATACGTGACAAAATCCCTTTCAAATTGGGTGATTTTATTATTAGTGTTATTTAGTAATCATTGGTCAGCATATCAGTCTTCTCGTCTCTAAAGTGGGAATGATGAAACTTACTTTTAAGAGTAGCTGGGTATTTCAAAACACATATTATATCAAACACTACAGCAAGTCTACTAGTGAGAAGATCAGAAACAAATGGGTATACAAATTAGATAACAAAAAGAGGATAGCCATTGGTAAACCTATTCAGGATTGAGATCACATTAATCTAAGGTAAATCTCCTTTAAAATACATTAGCTACAGTTGGAGGGGCCCTTTGACACACACTCTGTACTTCTGCTTACTCGTCCTTCTTGCCTCTTACCCAGACTGTGAACACAAGGGAGCTAGAATGTTTTACATGACACTGACCAAGCAGAGAGCTTGACTATGCTGAATAGTTTTATGATAACTTGTCACAAACTAAAGTCATTTGAGAGAAAGGAGCCTCAATTAAGAAAATGTGTCCTTAAAATCAGCCCCTAAGCCAGTTTGTAGAGTATTTTCTTAATCTGCGACTGATAGGGGATGGGGCGTCCACTGTGAGTGGTACCGTTCCTGGGCTGGTGGTCCTGGGTTCTATAAGAAATCTGACTGAGTGAGCCATGATGAGCAAGCCAGTAAGCAATACCCTTTCACAGCCTCTGCATCAGCTCCTGCTTCCAGGTTCCAGCTCTGTTTGAGTTCCTGTCCTGGCTTCCTTCAATGATGGATGGCTCTGTAGACATGTGAGCCAGGTAAACTCTCCCTTTTCCAGCTTACTTTTGGCCACTGTGTTTCATCTTAACAGTAGTAACCCTAATTAAGACAATGACCCAACAGAAGTGTTCAGCAAACGTATAACAAAAAAAAAAACTTGATTTATTTATAAAATGATGAAAATACTACCTTCTTAATAAATTGAAAGGGGCTGAAACTGAAGCTCGCTTAAAAGTCTTCTATGCCTGAGACCAAAGCTGACTAGAGAGTCACTCACTTCACTTCTCAAAACCTCAGAGTCTCAGTGCAAAAAGTGAAGGTGAGTCATAACATCTTCGTATGCCTCCCTCCAGCAGCTGCCTGGTTTAGAGACTCTTTTTTTCTTTTCTTTACCTGATCTTATGGAAGAAGGGTAAAAGATGTATTCTTTCTGAATCCACTTATTAAGTCAAAATTTCTTTCAGAAATTAATTTGGGACCATTAGCTTGTCTATTATGTACTTGCATAGGTATTCATTCAGTATTTATTGAGAATATCTAATGTTTATGTTGCTATACCTGGTAAGCAGACAGAGCATTACAGCATAGTCCCCTACTCTCAAAAAGATAGCAGTCCTCTGGGGGAAACACAACCATTTTAATATAATACAGAGAGTATGTGGATAGATATATTCCCAAGGTGAAATGGTTGCCCCAAGGAAAGGAGCTAAAGATGTTCAGCTTAATGCCTGGGGTGATATGGATTATGAATTATGTAAGTCTTCCTAGGTAAAATGCCATATCTAATCAGTCTTAGGAGTGAACAGACAGTCTTGAGTTTATTAAAAAGGAAGAAATGAGTAGAAAAAGAAAGGAAACACATGTGCATCTCCCTGGTGCTAAGAAGTAGCACTGACTGCTCTGAGATATGTTAGTGTGATACCCTGGGTCTACAAAATATCAGAAGATGTTGGAGAAGCAAAATTAAAGAGTGTCACCTGGTGGGTGGCATATTCAAAAGAATTGGAACCACTTTTACTCCCAAGTAGCTAGCTTTCCAAAGGCTAAGGCTCACAGCTCTTTGCAAGGGGACATGCAGTTTGCACAGTGGGATCTCTATCTAACTTCCTTTACTGGGCAATTTCCAGGGCAGACTCTGGTCTACATCTACTGTCTGATTTGGGTGTATCCTTCTACAGGGGAGATTTTCCAAGCTCCTTATCACAGCTTCCACTCTTGTTATGGTAACACTGTTAGAATCACCAGTGAGGTAGGTGTTGTCCTTAGATTAGGTATCTCTGCTCTTTCCTCTGTGTTGTTGCAGTTGGCAGGAGGACATTCTCATCACTAGGGGAGGAGGGAGGGAATGTTGAGCACCAGCTTCCTTCTCCCTCACCAGCACTCCATGGGCAGACATTGGCCTCCAGTGAGCCAAGACCTAAGAATTCTATTTCATTTAGTATGACCTGATTTCAATAACTAATCAGTAATCAATTAGAGAAGACTAGATGACCATGAGGTTCAAGGCTTCATTATAGATTTTGGATAAACTTGAGTTCAAGTCCCACTTAGGCATTTACTGGCTTGGTGTGTTTATAAAATAGTAAACTTCTTCTGTTCTTTAGTTTTTGTAAATGAAGACTGTAACCAGCTCGAAAGCTTACTTGGGGTTTGAATGGAATGAGCTCCTAAATTAATAACATCATGAAACTAAAGCAACCTGTTTTAAATCAAGTATGTGTGACATCATATAAGACAGTCAAGACTGGCTCATGATTCCATAAATCTCAGAGAGAACAAGAGAGAGAGACAGAAAGACAGATGCAGATACAGACAGAGAACAAGATTCAGAGCCTCCAAACTTTGGACTGTGTATTGGACCTTCTCTTCTCTTAGCTGTTCTTTATAGTACATGAGAAAAGATTAAATAACTTTTCTATGATTGTACATAAGATTTTAAACAAACATAGGATTCAAAACAGAACTTACCTTTTCTTGAAAAGATTGATTCCCACATGTACTAACTTTGCTCAGAGTAATAGCTTTTGGGTTGTTTGGAACAAAACAAAGTCCTAGTGAGTTTCCTTATGTGCCTTGAGAAACTCAGATTATGGGTAAATTCTTATTCTTATAATTTTAGAAATCTTTGCTTCAGCTACTTTCCCCTTAATATGGCAGAGCATATATGTGTGGTTTTCACACATTGAATGTTCATTACATAGCACCATCAAGAATCCCCAGGAATCCTTTAAAGGAAGAAGACCACATAATTGTTTCCATAGTGAGTTTTGTGCAACTTTTTCATTGAATAAATAAAAGAACAACTGAATGAGTCAATGAAGGAGGGCAGACCTCTAATTAATCTCTAACTGTTGCTAAATTTTCACGGTCTTAAACAAAGATAGGAGAGAAGGAGGGTAGACAGAAAGATACACACACACACATCACATCAAATAAAGATAAAGAGATCCCGTAGAATTTCAGAGACAGAAGGATTTTAAAATCCATTTCTTAAAGTGCTTGGAATCTTTGTACAATACCCCAACAATGGATGCCTATGGGAAAAGATAGAAAACCCAGAGCCTCCCATGCAATGCACTCCATCTCTAGGGAGTATAAACGATATGGAGGCTTTCTTTCTACTATTAAACATCAATTCATGAAGACCTATAAAATAAGACAACTTTATGGGTGTAGTAGGCTTCTTGTTTAGAGTCCATGGATCAAACCAAACATAAATGTTTGTGTTTGTATGTGTGTATGTATGTGTATGTGTGTGTGTATATGTCCATGAATAGGAGAAAATGGTCATCTGGAGGAACAAGTTGTGAGAACCTGCTGTTGACTTTGAAATGGCTCTAGGTTGGCCTGATAGGGAAAATTCTTTCATGCCAAATATGTTTATGTAATACTATGATGCAAACCCTGCAAACCCAATCATAATTCAGTCATTTCCATAGCAGAAGCTTAATTTTATCAGACAAAGATGCCTTATCTGCTTTTCCAGGCATGTGAGCTCTTATTTGAGCTTTGGAAGGTGGCAGAGTGAGACAGAGACTCTTGGACAGTTGCTGATCACACAGAAAGGTACTGCTCAGAGACTGGAATGGGTAAATCCTGCAAGTTAGCCAGCTCCACGTCCATAGAAGAGAGCCACTATATAAACTACCTGCACACCTACTTCCTAATTTCGGTGTCAATCAGCTCCTGTCCATTCCAGGAAGTAAGAATCTAGTATTACTTGCAACATGGAAAAAACCCTGTCAATTTTTCCTGACCTTTCTTAATGCCAGTGACTGAATTAGGAATTAATTTCCAGTGATGGATCATCTGTGCCTTGCTTCCCCCTTTGAAAGGTGTCAACACAACTATATCATTGTCAGATACACCCATCCTGAAAAATATTTTTTCCCACTCTTCCTTTACTTCTTGATTTTTCTTTTTTTCCAGCTTCTTTACACATGGATGGTGATGTCTCTCATTATTTCAGGATCTTGCCAAGACATCTGTCAATGACCAGAGAAGCAGATTCAGGTTGGTTCTTCCGAAACACCCTCAGATCCTTCCCATTATTACTGAGTTCATACATTGTACACATATGTCCTCTATTCCCTTTGAATTAGGGATGGCCATGCAACATAGTTACAAACAATTCATTCTAAGTTAAATATTTCTTCCTTCCTTCCTTCTCCTGGAACATACTGGCATGAAGTAGTAGCCATTTAAGTTAGGCCTACAAGAACTGGATCCATGTTGTCATTTGGGACTTTCCAATCCTTAGCCATCCTTAGCCTCTCAGACTTAATTCAGCTAGTCCCTTGAAGGCCTAAAATCTCTTGAATAGCTACAGTTCTCAGCCTGTGTGACCTGACTTCAGGTCACGAGGAACTGGCTTGGTCAGAGTTTCTCCTGGTTAGTGTCAAATATGAGATCCAGATTTGGGGCGGGGAGGAGGAGGGATCACAAGTCAGGGAATGTAATGAGCTGAAAACATGGCAAAGCAACATGTGAGGTTTTCATAGATAATTTAGTCCCCACAAGAATAGTCCCTCCAATGATGAGAGGGTCATTTAACTCCAAAGTTACTTAAGATCATTTAAGAAAGCAGAGAAATTTCAAAAACAGTCTGTAAAGGGGATGGGGAGATGGGTGCATTGGTAAAGTACTTGTTGCATGAGCAGGAAGATCTGAGTCTACTCACCTGTAATCACATAAAAATCCAGGCGTGACAGCACAGGCCTACAATCTTCTCTCTAGGGATACAGGGGTACCCTGGGAATTTTCTGGATCTAAGTTTTTATTTCATGAGGAAAGGCAATTATTTTATACATGTGGTTTATGCGTGTAAATGTATGTATGTATACGGGTACACTCACCTGTGAATCCATGTGTGGAAGTTAGAGGTAGATATAAATGTTGGATGTCTTCCTCTACCATTCTCTATCTACATTTTTAGGCAGGGTCTATTACTGGACCTGAAACTAATTAACTGGCTCTCCAGGAAGCACAAAGGATCCTCCTGTCTCTGCCCTCCAGCACTGGGAATCAAAGACTTGTGCTTCCATAGAGGATTTTTACATTGTTGGTGGGGATCCAAAATCAGATACTCAAATATGTGCAGCAAACACTATCCACTGAAATGTCTCTCCAGCCCTGGAAAAGATAAAATTTCATATCTAATATTTAATAATTAGTGGTAGAATTGTCCAAAAGTTAAATGAGGAAACTGGCTCATTCATCTATGCAATATCAGCTCAGACACAAAACGAGTAACATCTTTGTTACTGTTATCATAGTGTCTGTGTTTGAGCTGGTGATCTTTGGAAAGCTTAATGGACAAGAGAGCAAGAGGCTGGTATTTCTTTTTCTTATATCCTGAATGGGAGTTGTATCTGACCGTAGGAAAAGCAGGAGACTTGGGTAAAGAAGATGAGGGGCAAATTCTACAATGTAGTTCCAAAGTTGACTCTTAAGCTGCATTTTTCTGCCTCAGGCCCCTCCACTGATCAGAGGAGTGTTTCCTAAGGATCACATCATCACAATTCCCATTGCCCCAGATGGATGAAATGACACCCAAAGAGAAGACACCACTCAAATGATGGCTGTCCACTTGTTTTTCTGTTACTTACTTAATTTTTAGCCAGTGATGTCACCGATAAAATCACCAAATGAAAAAATATCTTTTTGTAAGTGGAAGATGATTCATTTTGAGCCTTAATCTTTGCATGGGAAATGCAAAATGGTGGGAAAACCCAGTTGCCTTTATCAGAATGATTCCTCCATTCCCCTCACCCCCAAAGTAAGTCCTTTTTACTGAGGGGACTACAGCCTGCAAATATGGAGGAAAACATATGAAAACCATGAGTGAACCTTATTCCCACTCTATGGCCAGAGATGTCAACCAGAATTCCAAATATTGTCCAATACCATAGAGTATATTATGGTGATGATACAGATTTTAAAGTAAGTTAACTAAAAAAAAAAAAATTCTTCCTCACTGTGTGACCTTGACACTACTATCTAACCTTCCTGTGCCTCAATTTTCAAATTTTAATAGTAGATGTTATATCAAAACAAATGAGTGTATACCTCTATCTGTTTTTAAATTTAATTTATAGCTTATTGAAATTGATACTATTTTTTAAGAAGTTCTTTATTGAACCACCCCATTTTGAATTATTTCAAAGAACAGTCTTGCTGACAGAACGGAAAGGGATCTGGCTCCCACTGTTTAAACTTCCTGGCCACAGGCTCATGGATGGGAAGAGGTGTGCCTGAAGTCTGGTTTCTGTCCCTGTATCCTGTTGCTCCTGGAGAAAACTCAACTCTTATTTTTGGCCTTCCTTGAGGAAGTGTGGAGAAAACACAGACAGTGGGAAAAACCCCAAGTGTGTGTAATCACTGGTTTCTAAGGCAATGCATGTACACATTACATCTTCAGCCTCAGTGTTTATCCCAGATTGTCCATCGCACGACTCAGCTCTCTTTTAAAGACTACTTCATTGGGAAGCTTCTTGTTTCTTAACAGCATGTCCAAGTGGTTTTACAATTTATTTATGACACATGAGAACGTCACAAGATATCTGTATCTCTAGCTGAGAAAAGTTACAGGTGGAGTACTCAAGACAGAAACACCTGGATTATCTTAAAACCAGTGGTTAAGGGTCTTTGAAATGGCACAGTGGGTCAAAGTGCCTGCGCCAAACTTAATGGCCTGTGTTTGATCCTTGCAAGGTTGTTTTCCCACCTACAGATACCCCACATACACATCAATAGACTCATGAGCACATAGATGATAAGTAGATAATGATAGATATAGATAGATAGATAGATAGATAGATAGATGATAGATGATAAATGTGATATGAATATTAAAAAATATCCTTCATAGTTGAGGCAGCATAACCTCTAGGAGTCCTTCCTAGACCACACACCCATATAAAGGACATATATTCTGAGTGAAACAGGAAAAGAACAACCTGTAGATTTGTACCTAAAGCTATGATTGAGGTGGCAGCTTGGGAAATAGTCAGAGTTCTTTGCCCACCATCTGCCAGAGTAGGGAGTCAATAAGATCATGGAGGTCATATGCTTGAAGCTTATCCTGAAGTCCAGAGACAGCCCATGAGGAGTTTTAAAGGGAATTAGTCTGATTATTTGCTCTTGAGTGAGAAATGCTTTAGGGCAGGTGAGGAGAGCCCAGAGAGACAAGACATTAACCCAAATGAAACTGAAGATATGGCCAGTGGGTTTGGAGGACAAAAAGAGGCCTGGATAGGAATAGAGAGAGAAAGATGATATCAACTGATGAGTTCCTTTAGGGAAGATCTCATTAGACTTTCCCCAGACTCTCTTTTGTGCCATGAATAAAAATCTTGACCTGATCATTGATGTCCCTTGTAATTACTTTGAAACTTATCTAGTCCATTTCTAGCCCTATCAATTCTACCTCCACAAAGTTAATAATTTACCATTGGGTGTCTGTTCATTTGTGAGAGCACAAAGTAAAAAAAAAAAAAAAAAGCAAGCTCTTATGGTGGTTTAAAAACACATGATAGGCATAGTTATCTTTTATAAAGTGAAAGATCTTATACAAAGGGTCTTCACTGGCAGTGAAGGTTAAGGAGGGGCGTTGGATGAGAAAACCAGGCTAGGTGAATAGACCTTAAGTTGAGCATTCATTAGGATCAACTGTTCAAAGGAAGATTTCAAACAGACAGTAAAAGAACCTAATTTGGGGTGGTGGTGGTGGTATACATCTTTAATCCCAGCACTTGGGAGGTAGATGCAGGCAAATTATCAGTTTCTGGCCAGCCTGGTCTACAGAGTAAGAGCTACACAGAGAAACCCTGAATTAAAAAAAAAAAACAAAAATATAAAAACCAAAATAATTAACTAGTGAACCTAATTTGGACACATACTATCACCATAACCTTGACTGAGGTGCTTAACCTTTCTCAAATGCAGCTTGTACATAAACATATAACCTATCCTTAATCCTTGAGGTTGCATTGTATTTTAGTGGTTTCTATAACAGCATTTACTAGCATGACTAGGTCCTAGGAAAGATAAGTAATCAGTAGCAACTATGTTAGTTTGATCCCTCTCTTAGCAGAGTTGGGATTTCAGCTATAAAAAAAAAAAAAAAAAAAAAAAAAAAAAAAAAACAAAAAAAAAACATTTCTGAAGTCTAGAAATCTAAGATCAAAGTATTGTGAGGTCTAATTTCTTCTGCCATTTCTGTATTTTATTTGTAGTTGGCCACCTTCTTACTGTGTCCTCAAATGTTCATTCCCTGTATGTGTACATACTTCTGGAGCCACAAATACATACAAATGTCTAGTCACAAGAGGGTACACACACAGTCATTTTATTTTAGCAGAATTATTTCTTGAAAGACCCTATATCAAAATGCATCCACAGGTAAGGAGTAAGACTTTCAGCTATGAATTTGGAATGAAATAGTTTACCCCATAGAAGCTAGTATTTTATTATTTATATTTTAATAGTTATAATGAGATGGGTGTGTGTTTATTTTGTCGGCCTCCCTCTCTGAAATCACTTTATGGTTTTCATGATGTTCTAAGGGAGAAGGATTGTAAAATTGAGTTATCCATGGTCAGAATGATATATCACTGAAGTCAGAGCCAAGGAGACACTGGTGAGGAAATTTTCCATCTTTTGTGTCCCCCACTGTATTTCTCTGTTTCCCTTCTTCCCATTGAGCATAAGGCTAAATGATTTCATCAATGGAACGTGCTGTGCCAGAATGAAATTAATCTCCTCACAGTACAAGAAAATAGCAAATGCATTCTCAAATACCACAATTCACACCATCCTTTCTTGTTTGCTGTAGATGATTGCCTGAATTCTCTGAGATGATTATACTTCCTTGATATAATGAAAATTAAACATCTACTTGATGAAGCTTGATTTTTAAAAGGAAAAGTCAGAATACAATGTTCTATCTTTTCTCCTTGCAAAGCTAGTGGGTAACTGAATCCAAGGTACCAATGTTGACTAAGCATGTGCGGGGGCTGGAGAAGAACAAGGACACTGTTCATTAATACTTGCACTGAGAAACTGTCCATTCACTCATTCTTCCAGCTGGTTCACTGTACCTCTATTTTCAGTTATGAAGAAAATCTCAATTCACATAAAAACAGCCCCAATCATCCATTCTGTAGTTACTCAGAATTGCTTTCCTAAGTGGCCCAGCTTCACATCGCAGACAATGACAGGAGCAGCAACTTCTGAAATTACTCTGATCACAGGTGACAAACTCCTGAGCAAGTAGAGCCATAGTAAACAAGAGTGATCCTACATTCTGAGATCATCTGTATTTATTTTTCATATGGACATACAACAAATACATTAGCAAAAAAAAAAAAAAAAATCTGCTGATGGGAATCGGAGGCTCCAGGTTGTAGAGATTTAGAAGAAAGAAAACAAGCCATGAAGTTTTTCATTAAAATATCTCCAGAAAACCTCTGAGGCCTGTCTTTCTTTATGTGTGTGATAAGTGATAAAATTAAGCACCTTTCTGTATAATGACCATAAAGATAGAGATGGCTGGTTGAGCACAAAGCCTTTTCCTGTTCTGAAAGCTTGAATGCCTGTTTTATCTCAACTTTACAGTAGTTTTAGGAGGACATATGTTTTCAGAGAATGTCCTTTTCTAATTCCCTGGCTCTGTTCTCTTTTCTTCAGAAGAGACGGCTCTTTGTATTCAGTATTAGCTCATTTGATTTGTGTGGGTCCCACACTATTAAAGTGCTTTTTTTATTAGGACACAAAGTAGGACCCAAACATGTCCCAAAGTTAAAATCATCTTTCCTGAGTCAATGTTGTACTCAAGCTTTCACCTTACAGATCAAAATTGCACTGAAATCTGTTGAGAACAGGTACTCTGTCTTCTGCAAATGCTAGCCACTTAGAGCGTAGTTAAATCTAGCCAAACTGTATACCTTTGTGGTTGCTAGAAACAGAACTGACAAAGAGATTTTTAGAATCAAGAGATGAGTAAGAAGCAACACTGAATGGTTGAATCTAGCTGTATGTGATGCTGTGTGAAGAAGCTCTTCAGCTTCCTGGGAGTGGGAGTAAATAAACCTGGTTTTGATCATACATTGGTGATACTGGATGACAGCTATTTGCAGTTGAAATACACAAGTCTTTAGAAAGAGCTGAAACTTATAGTCATTTAGTTGAGTGAAATTATCAATATATGGATTTTAGCATGAGATAGTAAGATGGAGAGTCTCTTTACTCTGTGGAACCCAGAGATTCAACTTGGGTGTTCAGATTGGTGGCAAGTGCTTTTACATGTTGAGGCAACTCACCAGCCCAGGTGTAGTTAATAGGGCAGGTGATGAAGGAAATACAGGTGGCAGAGAAAGCAGGCCAATTTGAAAACAGAGGAAGATAATAAAAAACAAATTGTTCCCAGCTTATTGATTATTTTTCCAAAGTTCCACTACTGAAGGAAGTAAAGGATCATTCATTTAGGATAATTCTAGACATGGGAGATGGTCTTCTCAGTTATCATTCCAAAGAGTAAGAAAGCTTGGGTCTTTTCCCGTTAAATTATATAGGCCATGAGTAGAAGAATGTTCCCTTGAGTAGTTAATCCTTCATCTATTTTGGCTTACTTAATAAACTATAGAGTCTGGAGAAAACACTGGAGCCAAGATTTGTAAAAACTTAGATCTGGATACCATTTTAATGGAGATGTAGACATTACCACTGTTAGTAACAGTGGGCTCACACTTGGTAGTCCTGAAGAATTATGATGAGAATATAGAAGGAAGGGAAGTATAGACATAATGAAATAGGAATCAAAATATGACTGGTGTGGTTATATATGAAGTTGATTGGTGGTAGCAGTCAATAAGAGTACCAAATTAAGATACTACATAAAACTCAAAACACAGCTGAATTTGGACCCAAACATTTCCACCTCAAAATCAGGATTATTATATACACCAATTTAGGGGACCTTTTATTTTCTCTATAGCCCAAGGAAAACCTTCTCAAACTGGGACTGTAACTTCAGTGCAAAGCATATTATGCTTTAATATAATCTGATTATATATAAATATAAAATGCAATCTGAAGGTAATAGTACCCAAACATGCCTGTAGTCACAGGATCTACTTCAATATCTATTACAAAGTCTTGAAAGAGTGTTTAAAAATGAAATAATTACAGACTACATAAAACATCCTATCTGAAGTTGATAATTTTTCTTTCAAGATCTGTAAAGAATTGTGTTGGTATTTTGATGGGAATTGATTGCTTTTGCCAGGATGATTATGTTAATCCTACTGAGCCATGAGCATGGGAGATTTTCCATCTTTTGATATCTTCTTCAATTTCTTTCTTCAGAGACTTGAAGTTTTTTTCATAGAACTCTTTCACTTGCTTGGTTAGAGAGAACTGTAACTTATAGTCATTGGTTTGTGTGAGATTTTTTTTTCTTGGTGTTGTTTCTCTAATCAGCTGTAGGAGTTCCCTGGAGGTAGTTTTGGGTAACTTATGTTTTATGTTATACCATCTGTGAATAGTGATATTTTGACTTCTTATCTGATTTGAATCCCCTTGATCTCTTCTAGTTGTTTATTGCTCTAACTAGAACACCAAGAACTATTTTGAAGAGAAATGGAGAGAGTGGGCAGCCTTGTCTCATCCCTGATTTCAGTGGAATTGATTCAAGTTTCTCTCCATTTAGTTTTATATTGGCCATAGGTATGTTCCTTGTATCATGACCTCTCCAAGACGTTAAACATGAATGGTTGTTGGATTTTATCAAATGCTTTTCAGCATCTAAGGAGATTATCATGTGATGGGTGCCCTAGTAAGAGGAGCAGGAACTGTATCTATCATGAACTGGATTGCCTACTCTTTGATCACTTTTCCCTGGCAGTGTGGCCTTGCCAGGCCATGGAGGAAGAAAGGATCCAGGCCGTCCTGATGAGACATGATAAGCTAGGGTCAGATGGCAGGGGAGGAGGGTTCCCCCTTTCAGTGAATGGGAGGGATGGGACATGGGAAAAGAGGAAGAGAGGGTATGACTGGTAAGAGATGAGGGAAGGGGCTACAGTTGGGAAATAAGGTGAATAAATTGTAAAAAAATATAAATTAAAAAATCCCTATCATGCTGAGGTGCACCTCTACCTGAAAGAGTCTGAGGGAGGTCCCTTACACAGTTTATTCTCAGGCATAAGCCTTGTACCATGAAGAGTCTTATACAGTGTACCTTATAGTAGGCATAGAGTACTACAGTTTTTTTCTCACATTTTCACATGTGTATGAAAATCCTGTGTGTGTGTGTGTGTAAACCAGATCTGAGACATCTTCTTTAATCACTCTCCACCTTGTATGTTGAGGAAGGATCTTTTGAACTTAGATCTCAACAATTTACCTAATCTAGTTCCCTAGATGGCTCTGGAGACCTCTTGTTTTTCCTTTCAGAGTCCTAGGATTGCAGGCAGGCTGTCATGGCCATCCAGCACTATGTTAGTACTGGAATCTGGATTCTGACCCTCCTGCTTGTATGGCAAACAATTTGCTCACTGAGCCATCTCATTAACCCATGAGGAATGTTTTCAATAGACATTCAATATTCCAAATTATGGAAATTTTTGATGTGATAATAAGAGAAATAGAACAAGAAGAGGTTTCCACCCATCTCCAGCTCTGACTGTATTCACTGTCCTGACATCTAATTGGTACTAACACTGCCTATCCAGGGCTCATAACCACCATTCTTTCTCAAACCTTTCCACTCACCCTTTTATTCTACTTAGCCTTTTAAAGGCTACCTCTTGAAAATAGCACAAAACTGGTTTGTGGCACATCTATTCTCACAATCTCTGCCTTTTAATTGATATTATTACTTCATTTGTATTTAGTATAATTATTTATGGAGAATAACTTTTATCGTGGTTTCTGCTTTGTGCTCTGTTTCTCCATTTCTTTCTGCCAGGCACTAATCATTTCTTTATTATTTAAATCTTGTGACACAGTTTGGGCACAGTGTATCATTCTCTCAGGGTAACTTTGAACTTCTTCCTGTCTCCCCCTCACAAGGAATGGTATTCCAAGTGTGTGCCATGATATCTGGCATCAATTTTTTCTATTGTTCGTAATTGTATTGATTTTACACTCTGCTTCTTTGTTTCTCTATGGTTGCTCTAAAAACAATAGACGTGTTTTATTCTTTCAAGTTTATGAATAATTAACATTTTATTACTTTTTATGAAATACCAAAATTTTCTGACATTAAAATTTATCACCTTATAGTCTGTGCTATTGTTGTTCAATATTTATGCACGCCTATGTTACACATTGTTCAAAATGCTCTTACCATTTGTTTTTGTAATCAATTGTCCTTCAAAAAAATTAAAGAAAGCAATGAAAGTTAATGTTGTATTTATCCACATATTACCATTTTCAGTATGTCCTTAAAAACAAAAACAGAAAAACACAGAAGCTCTGTTGCTAGCATTTTCAATCATTCTTTAGAGCTTCTCTATCAGTGTGAAGCAGGTCATCTTAGGACCATGCTCACTGCCTGGTTGTCTGGTCCCTCATCTCTGAAGTACACTTTGCGGATACAGCAATCTATGTTGACGGTTTCTTTAATGACAATTTAAAGATCCTGGTTAATGATTTCTTGATTTATTTACTTTTTTTTCTGATGAACAATCACTAGTGCATAGATCGCCTTCATGTCTTCCTTCTCTGTCTTCTCTGTCTTTCTTCTCTACCCATTTTAAGATGTCCTTGCTTACTTTATTGTTTCATTATGCAATGTCACTAGGTGTCGTTCTGTTTGTATATAAGCTGCTTAGAGATACTGAACTTTTGCATGGATGAGTTAATTTTTACTGAATTGGAGAAACTTCTATTTTTTCTTCAGGTTTTTTTCTGTCTCATTATCTTTCTAATCTTATTTCAATTACACATATGTTAAAACATTTGATACTGTGTCATAGTTCACTAGTGCTCTGCTCGTTTTGTTTGTTTTTATGAACTATTTACTGTGTTATGATTTACGTAATGTGGTGCATTTGGTTCAAGTACATCTTTCACTAGTTCTTAGTTTATTCACACACTTGAAACTAAATGTACTAATTTTAGAAAATGTTTTCGTTCATCACAATTACTCCCTTTACGTTAGTGTAGGACTAACTAGGACATTCCTAGGACTAACTATTAACCTACCTTCTTTTTTATAACATCTTTTCATATTTAAATTGTACTATGGGTTCTTATCTCTTCTGGACACTTCTTATTAAAAGCACTGTCAAACTGCTTCTTCAATTGACACATTATTTTGTGTTCCCAACGGCAGTATCCATATTTCAGATTGCGCTGCATCTCGTGCCTCTCCTAAAGGATATGAAAGTGTCAGCATTGTGATTTTGACTTGTATCTTCCTAGTGGCAATGGAGTTTGATCATTTTTCACGTGTTTACAAAGCATTTGTACATTTTCTTCAGAGAATAATATTTCAAGTAGATTGCTGTTGCTGTTGAGTTGTAGAAGCTGTTGAACTTTCAGATAGTCATTTTTGATTCTAGTTTCAATAATAACACTGATAAGCTTTAACACATTGGACACATGAAGATTTCAGAGCCCATGCTCAACTTTGCATTCATGCTCTCTGTTAATTCCTATGAAAATACTGAATGACTGCACCTGTTTGATACATAGCACCAGATTGCTGGGGCCACACAATTCGTAGTTGGTAGAGGTGATATTTGAACCCTGGTCTGTGAGATTCCCTAGCCTGCTCTATGTGCAGTCTGCATTCTGTGACTGTCACTTAGACCTGTGAAGATTGTATAAGGCCACACTGAAGACTGTGCCTTTTCTTGTGTGAACACATTCATGGTTTCCCCTTGGTTGGTTCACATCTTTTGTCTAGATGCACAAAGTTTAGACTAAAAACAAATGCCCCAAACAGAAGCTATATGCATGAGTCTCACTAATGAATCCAACATTCAGATGATAGCTTTTGGCTCATGATTGCTTTCTCTAATAATGTCTAATTTATACATTTCTCACAGGTCCTGTAGGTTAATTTACCAGGGGGGTAAAAGTGAATAAAAAACCTATTAGTCTTCTTTTTTCCTGGATGTTTCTATGAGGCGACATTAATAATGCATTTATCATTTCCAGCCTTTAACCTCTTAAGTTCTTCAAACAGAATTAAAGAATCCTGAACTACAAAATAATTGCATTATGCAGCTGAATGGAGAGAGTGATCACCTCTAAAATGACATTAATCTATTTATTCTCCTCAAATTCTTAGTACTCAGAGTTGGGTAGACACTGACATTAGAATTTTCCTTGTAGCTTCTTTGGAAACTTCAAAGGCAATTCTTCCCATAACCATCTCTGGACAACTCTTCTATCTAGTTCCCGCCACAGGTTGAGGATGCACAAATGAAGTACACGCTCAGATGATTGTATGACTTCTCTTTGCGAATGCATTATTCCAGATTTTGCTTGTTTCTCGCCTTTCCCTTTTTCTCTTCTCTGGTAGTTGTTTGGGGCATCCAGGGAGTTATTGTTCAAGGTATATTTAATTTTATCAATTACTGGCTTGTCCCAATGATTCCATCTTGGTTTAAGGGTAAAACACGTCAAGATGTTTACTATCCTCCTTTTTAGACTAATACTAATCAAGGCTAAAGATAATTTGTGCCACTGATTGCCACCTTTAAGTGGAATCTAGGATCAGTGTTTTTATCCCACTATACCTATCTAGGGAAAGAACAACTGTTTAACAGCTACCAGGCCTATCATACTCCCTTGGAGTCCCCATAAAAGGGTTCATACAATTTTCTTTCAAAAGTTTTAAAAATGTTTTCTATATATTTTTCTTGTTTTCCCTATGATCAGCTACATTAGATAGTGGAATAGTTGAGAAGGGCATTGAGAGGTTCTTTTTTCACTTTTTTTTATTTTTTATTAATTACACTTTATTCATTTTGTATCCCCCCATAAGACCCTCCCTCCTCCCCTCCCAATCCCACCCTCCCTCCCATTTCTGCATGCATGCCCCTCCCCAAGTCCACTGATAGGGGAGCTTCTCCTCTCCTTTCTGATCTTAGTCTATCAGTTCTCATCAAAAGTGGCTGCATTGACCTCTTCTGTGGCCTGGTAAGGCTGCTCCCCCCTCAGGGGGAGGTGATCAAAGAGCAGGCCAATCAAATTATGTCAGAGGCAATCCCTCTTCCCATTACTATGTAACCCACTTGGACACTGAACTGCCATGGGCTACACCTGTGCAGGGGTTCTAGGTTATCTCCATGAATAGTCCTTGGTTGGAGTATGAGTCTCTGGGAAGGTCCCTGTGTTCAAATTTTCTTGTTCTGTTGCTCTCCTTGTGGAGTTCCTGTCCTCTCCAGCTCTTACTATTTCCCACTTCTTACATAAAATTCCATTCACTCTGCCCGACAGTTGGCCATCAGACTCAGCATCTGCTTTGATAGTCTGCAGGGCAGAGGCTTTCAGAGGCCCTCTGTGGTAGGTTCCTAGTTTGTTTCTTGTTTTCTTCTTCTGGCTTTCAGAGGCCCTCTGTAGCAGGTTTCTAGGTTGTTTCCTGTTTTCTTCTTCTTCTGATGTCCATCCTCTTTGCCTTTCAGGTGGGGATTGAACATTTTAGTTAGGGTCCTCTCTCATGCTTGGTTTCTTTAGATGCATAGATTTTAGTGGGTTTGTCCTATGTTGTAATAGCCAGAAGCTGGAAACAGCCCAGATGCCCCTCAACTGAAGAATGGATGCAGAAACTGTGGTACATCTATACAATGGAGTATTACTCAGCAATGAAAAATAAGGAAATCATGAAATTTGCAGGTAAATGGTGGGACCTGGAAAGGATCATCCTGAGTGAGTTGTCCCAGAATCAAAAAGACACACACAGTATATACTCACTCATATAGACATACAACATAGGAGAGGTTCTTATTTTATGCCAGAGAACTAGAGTCTGTTTGAAGTTACACTATTCTTCTAAAGTCCCCCAAAAATTGTGTAATTTCAGTATGCTGAAATTTATATGGGTATTTTGGGGTGTGTGTGTGT
>NW_026596034.1:19670964-19702238 GCF_907164565.1 Psammomys obesus
CTCCCCTTTTAGAGGCACAGATGTATACACAACACAACACACACACAAGCACTTTTGCTACTATTCCTTAATACAAAAATCTCTTACGGTTCTATGATTAGAGTGGAGTTAAGATTTGGCACACTATTGCTAATGCTAATTTTTAAATAATGGCCTAACGAGTTAGAAAGCAAATGTTCAGATCCAAAAGATGTTGTTATATTAAAATAAACTCTACTTTAATTAACATTCCACCTAGCCTCATGTCTATTCAGTTCAACCATAGACTACTGACAGCAGTATTCTTCCTGAGGAATTCGCCAGTGGTTTTCCATATTTGCAGTGCTACTCATTCAAATTTTTCAATTTTTCTCTATGAAAACACTGAGAATATTCATTTGATAGAGAAGATCACAAAGGTTTGAGTAAATTTATGAAGGAGTTCAGAGCTGTGTGGCTAATAACAAATCAGGAGCTGAGAATCCCTGACTGTCTGACAGCTAAGCTTGAGTCAACTTCCTTAGAAATTAGGATTTTTGTTTTCTCATGAGGCTGTTTTAATGGCCTATCTCAATAAAATTTCTTTATTTTGCTCCACAAATAAAATTTTAAAAATTGGGAAATGGAGACACAGACATTGAAATGCTTGCAAAGTAAGAGAAGGAAGAGAGAGAGATTCTCATTGTCTCAATTTTCAAAGCAAAGCACATTATTGGTGGTAGGATAAATTATAGCTGCTTGATCAAGGGTAAGTGAGACCACTTCCATTAGAAACCAAAGAGCAAGTGATTACAGGTGTCTGGAGAGAATTTTCATTGGCTGCTATGTTTGGATTGCTCTTCTGTCTTAATCATAAAATATCTGACCATCCAGTGGTGAAATTCTACTCCTAACCTGAGCCAAACGCCTCTCATATTGGTGTATCTTATGAAGCAAATTAGCCCTTTAATAGCTCACAGGACGACATGGAAAGAAGTCAAATGTGGTGCAGATTTCCCAGGAGGCTTCAAAGTAGATCATGTAACAGTAAAATAACATTGTCATAGAGAACAATTTTCATCAGAGTATTTTTTTAACCCCTATAAATAAAGTCTCACAGGAGTTCAGGAACTATTACAGAACATGGGAGGCACAGTGCAGCATGTTTTTTCAAAATGTTTGTTACCATTTTCTGCCATTAACCACTGCATTGGACACATCACTTGAAGACAAGAAATACACTGAAGCTTGCAAGTTCCCCTCAGTTCATGTCTAATGCACTTCCTCTTTCAGAATGACAAAAATTGCAATGATAAAACTGTCCCTGCATCCTTGCAATTCTATAAACTGGACAATGTTTAACCGTCTTATCTCAAATTTCAATGTCTTTTCTCCCAAACCATTTACTATCTGTGTGGTCAGGGATTCTCAGTCAAAAAGATACAGAAGAACTGTCTTATCACAAGCTACTCTGTTCTTATTGGGGAAACTTTCTTATGCATTCAAACTCATATAGATTTGTCACTGGGGGAGCCATTTCTTTCTGAGAACCAGTGTGGAAGGATATTACAAGATTTTACTATTATTATTAAAATCATTGACAAGCAACCTATGTTACATGCTCACTCCTTTCTTAGCACAGTGTTAAGTTCATTTTCTTTTCATTTTTATTTTTATTAATTACAATTTATTCACTTTGTATCCTCTTTGTAGCTCCCTCTCTCCTCCCCTCCCAATCCCATTCTCCCTCCCCCTTCTCTACCCATGTCCCTCCCCAAGTGCACTGATAGGGGAGGTCCTCCTCTCCTTCCTTCTGATCCTAGTCTATCAGGTCTCATCAGGAGTGGCTGCATTGTCTTCCTCTGTGGCCTGGTAAGTATGCTCCCCCCTCGGGGGGGGGGGTGATCAAAGAGCAAGCCAATCAGATCCTGTCAGAGACAGACCCTGATTCCATTACTATGGAACCCACTTGGACACTGAAATGCCATGGACTACAACTGTGCAGGGGTTCAAGGTTATCTTGATGAATGGTCCTTGGTTGCAGTATCAGTCTCAAAAAAGTCCCCCGTGTCCAGATTTGTTGTTCTCCTTGTGGAGCTCCTGTCCTTTCCAGGTCTTACTATCTCTCTCTTCTTTCATAAGATTCCCTGAACTCCGCCCAAAGTTTGGCTATAAATCTCAGCATCTCCTCTGATACCCTGTAGGGTAGAGCCTTTCAGAGGCCCTCTGTGATAGGCTCCTGTCCTGTTCCATGTTTTCTCCCTCTTCTGATGTCCATCCTTTTTGCCTTTCGGAAGGGGGAATGAGCATCTTAGCCAGAGTCCTCCTTGATTAGTTTCTTTAGGTGTACAGATTTTAGTATGTTTATCCTATATTATATATCTAATATCCACTTATGAGTGAGTATATACCCTGTGTGTCTTTTTGATTCTGGGATACCTCACTCAGGATGATCTTTTCCAGTTCTCACCACTTGCATGAAAATTTCATGATTTCCTTGTTTTTTTTTTTTTGTTTGTTTGTTTTTGTTGTTGTTGTTTTGTTGTTTTTATTGCTGAGTAATATTCCATTATGTAGATGTACCACAATTTCTGCATCCATTCTTCAGTTGAGGCCCATCTGGGTTGTTTCCAGGTTCTGGCTATTACAAATAAAGCTGCTACAAACATGGTTGAGTAATGTCCTTGTTGTGTACTTGAGCATCTTTTGGCTATATGCCTAGGAGTGGTACAGCTGGATCTCAAGGAAGTGCTATTCCTAATTGTCTGAGAAAGTGCCATGCTGATTTCCAAAGTGGTTGTACATGTTTACATTCCAACCAGTAGTGGAGATATGTTCCCCTTTCTCTCATATCCTCTCCAGCATGAGTTGTCACTTGAGTTTTTGACCTTAGCCATTCTGAGGGGTGTAAGGTGAAATCTCAGTGTCATTTTGATCTGCATCTCCCTCATGACTAAGGATGTTGAACATTTCTTTAAGTGTTTCTCTGCCATTCAATATTCCTCTACTGAGAATTCTCTGTTTAGCTCCATACCCCATTTTTAAATTGGGTTACTTGATTTATTGCTTTTTAACTTCTCGAGTTCTTTATATGTTCTAGATATTAGCCCTCTGTCACATATAGGGTTGGTGAAGATCCTTCCCCAATCTTTAGGGAAGCTTTTTGATCTCAGATGATAGGATAGTATACATGAGTGACCCCAAAAATTCTATCAGGGAACTCCTCCAGCTGATAAATACCTTTAGCAAAGTGGCTAGATACAAAATTAACTCAAAAAAAAAAAATCAGTAGCGCTCCTGTATACAAAGCAAAAGGGCTGAGAAAGAAATTAGGGAAACATCATCCTTCACAATAGCCACAGAAGATATAAAGTACCTTGGTGTGACCCTAACCAAGCAAGTCAAAGACTTGTATGTAAAAAAAAAAAAATTCTCATCTCTGAAGAAATAATTAGAAGATATCAGAAGATGGAAAGATCTCCCATGCTTATGGCTTGGCAGGATTAACATAGTAAAAACGGTCATCTTACCAAAAGCAATCTACAGATTCAATGCAATTCCTATCAAATTACCAACATAATTCTTTACAGACCTTGAAAGAAAAATTCTCAACTTCATGTGGAATAACAAGAAAGCCAGAATTGCTTAAACAATCCTCTACAATAAAAGATCTTCTGGAGGTATCTCCATCTCTGATCTCAAGCTGTACTATAGAGCAACAATTCTAAAAACTACATGGTACTGGCATAGAAACAGACTGGTGGATCAATGAAATCGAATAGAAGAGCCTGAAATAAATCCACACACTTATGGAAACCTGATTTTTGACAAAGATGCCAAAACCATTCAGTGGAAAAAAGATAGCATCTTCAACAAATGGTGCTGGTCTAACTGGATGTCTACATGTAGAAAAATACAAATAGACCCATACTTATCACCCTGCACGAAAGTAAAGTCAAAGTGGATCAAAGACCTCAATATAAAACCAGAAACACTAAACCTGTTAGAAGAAAAAGTGGGGAAGAGCCTAGAACTCATTGGCACAGGAGACAACTTCCTGAACAGAACACCAACAGCACAGGCTCTAAGAGCAACAATCAATAAATGGGACCTCATGAAGCTGAAAAGTTTCTGTAAAGCAAAGGACAGTGTTAAGTTCTTAACACACATCACGACATTTTATCTTCACCAAAAATCCATTAAAGTATCTTACCATTTTATTTTTAGAGAAAGACAAAAAGAAAAAAAAAAAAAAGGCTGACAATTAAAGATATTAAAGCCATTACCTAAGGGGATGGCACTGTTATAGAGAAGAGCCAGGATTCAAACTTTCAGAATCTTTCTCTGGAACTTTTTTGTAAACTATGAAGAGGCTGGAATGTGGGGTGTAGTTCACCCGTGGCAAAGTTCTTAACCCCAGCACTAGAAACACCAACCAACCACAAAAGAAAGAGGTAGAATTGGGCAGATTTAGGGACCAGGGCTATAGCTCAGTTGGAGTGACTGCAGAGCATTCACGAGGCTCTAAGTTGATTCCAGAATTATGTCAACTAAGCGTAAAGGACAGCCTTGCAGTCCTAGTACTCAGAGGTGAAGACAGGAGAATCAGGAGTTCAAGATCACATTAGGCCCGGGAGGAGCGGAGGGATGGTGATGCACCCTTTAACCTCAGTACTGAGAGGCAGAGGCAGCTGGATCTATGTGAGTTTGAGACCAGCCTGCTCTATATAGTGAGTTACAGGACAGCCAGAGCTACCTAATAAAGCCTGTCTCCAAACAAGCAACAAACAAAGCAAAGATCATCTTTGGCTACATAGTTATTTAATGCTAGTGTGGAATACACGAGATCCTATCTAAAAACAACCAACAAAAACCCTACACTACAACGAAATTAATTCAGTATCATCCCTTTACAAACAATGAAATATTTAGAGAAATTACTGGATTTGTAAGTGCTTATCTAGCTTGAGTGTGACAGACAGGAATGCAGTGAAAGCTGAGGCCAACTGGAGAGTCTGATTCCTGGGGCTCCCGGGACTCACTTTATTTTTTGCCTCTTAAATAATTGCATACCCTAATGATAGACAGGAGTAGGGTGTCATTAAACAGGATGCTGAGCTTTTCAGTTTGGAGGAAGGATATGCAATGCCGAATTTTCTATGGCAGTCAGACCATCTGGTCTAAATGCATGTTGACATCACAAGGAATAAAACCTGAAACACAACAGAAATTATTCCCTTTGCAAAACAAATGCTAGAGGGAGAAATCACAGAGCAATTTTGCCAACTTTCTCCGCAGTTCTCACAAGATTGTGCATGTTAATTGCTTGTAGCTGCAGGTTAGTACTGCCAGTCCCACGTGGCAGCTAGGTACTGAATAGCAAACACTTCAGTCGCAGGATTGCAGACGGGGTAAGGTTTTGGGGATGCCTGCCAGGACATGCTGCCCATTTTCTGACTGCAAAGGATGCCTAAGGCCTCTCTTCAAGGTGTTTTGGCTAGCTGAGTCTAAATTGATTGAGTAAAGTCCTTCTCAAGAGGAGTCTTAACCGTGTTGTAGATTTAACTATAGAGCAATGTTTCATTTGGTTCAACTCTTGTGTTAATGTGCAGTTCTATTCACAAATTCTAAATCCCCTCTGGAATTCTTGATCACTAATCACATGTCTTACATCCTTGAAGTCATATCCAAGTCCACTATGGATTCTAAGCGTGACCAGAGGAAGCTTGTTTCTTGTTTCTTCTCTTCTTCATGTTTTCTGTCAAAAAGGGCAGTAATGAAAAGAAATGACACCTTAGAACTCAAATTTTTTGCTGTTATTATTCTTTTCTTTCTTTTATACCCTCTGTGTTTTCTTATACTCTGTCACTGTCCTTTCCCCTTTTTTGTCTTCCTTTATTCCCATGGTCCATGTTAGTATTGTAATTCCTTGCTCTATGGAGACCGACCCCCTCTAGACTGGAAAACGCTGTTGTGCACATTTCTTTCTGACTCTGTGATCAGTTTTCTAGGTAGCTTGAAATCAGCCTTCAAGGGGGGATTTAAACTACAGAATCTGGCACAAATGACAAATCAGAGCTATTACCTTCCATCCTGCCCTGTAGGGCCAACTGATAAACTTTTAAAAGCACACTAGCAATACTTTCTGAATAGGTTACTGGCCTGACTACTAACTTATTGTAATCATAGGCAAACTAAATCACACACACACACACACACACACACACACACACACACACACACACACATTAATACGGGAAAACACTCAAGCAAAGAATGTGTATAGACTAGGGGAGTGTTTTACATTCTATTTAGCAAGAATGCATTTTTCTTTCCAATCTCCATTTTGCACATAAGAAAATAGAGACTCAGCAAAACTAAGCAATTTGGGTAACTATGCAGAATCAATAAATGCAGAAGCTCATTGGTTAATATTACCCTGAAAAGCCAGCATCATTTATGTTTCTGACCCATTCAGCAAACGAGGAAAGGATAGAACAAATCCTCACATTCATACAATCTACTTAGCAAAATTTAATTGCTATTGGTCAGAATAGTGTAGACATAGGGAACTAGATTCTTGGAGGAATTAAGGTAAATGCTTTGGGGATTTTGAAGAAAGTCACTTCATAGGTAATTAGGAAGATAAGAAGGAAGGATCTTCAATGGTTTTACCATAAATAAATGCTAACTGTAGAAATGGGGACAGTTTATAGTGGATACTTGTATTTAGATGTCTTATGATATCCCACTATGTCAAGTTTTGTTTTTATTTATCTTTTAAAATAAATGTACATTTCAGAGTAAAACTTACAAAGAAAATTGTGTAGACTTCATTGTTTATATGCTGAACCCATTAGGTTTAAAAGGTCAGTTGGTTTTTAAATATTAAAATAAACTAGCCAAATTTACCTATTACCTTCTGCTCTTAAAATTAAGTAAAGGCTATTTAGGGTTGACATATTACCCAAGCTTCTCTTTAAACTTACTGCTCTATTTACCCTGAATTTCAGGGTTACTAAGACAAATACTCAGAAAACTTAAATTTTAAATCCCCACGTTGACTCTAAAACAATTTTTCATCTACCACCTAACATATTTTGCCCTGATGGGAGGAAATGTACCCACAGTACATTGAATGTGAACACAGAACTATCTGTGCCCAACGCACTTTTCCAAAGTGATATCCTCCACACTGGTATATCTCAGCACATCCTAGAACAGGACCTTAATATACTCCCCCCTTTTAGCATGTCAGTGCTCCTCCCAACTGCTAATATGGAACATAAGTGCTGGCTACAATGGAAGACCTCCAGGCAGAACACGGATGGCCTCTTCAAAGGCGTAGAGAAGGGGGGCCTCCGGAACCCAGCTGCCTCACAGATGGGGCTCGTTATCCACACCACTCTCTGATATTGAAGGAAGGCCAAGAAAGAGCCACAGAAAATTAGAGGCTTGTGCTGGAGTGGCCAGATGTCGAGACAACAGGGACATCCTGTCTCCACTGGCCTGGCCAGTGGTTTGAGTGTTCCTCCCTGTGGTGGACAATGTGAATATTTTCTGTACAGGGGAAAGGTCACCGAAGCTCTGTAAAAGAAAATATTAAAGAAAGCAGTTTCTAAACAAAATCATAACATGTTTTGCTCTTTGATCCCCATGTAGATATATAGAGAGATTGAAGTTATAGTATGAATACAATTATTTTGTGGTACACTCTATTGAATTTGTCAGGTACAGCATTTGAGCAGAGCCATTTCAACATTTTATATAAAATCACAGAGCAATTACCCACAACTCCAAATAAAGTAGCTTGCCTAAGTTCCCATGAATATAAAGAGCAAAGGTAAGACTCAAACTCCAGTAACTTTGACCATGAACTACCTTTAGAACAGTGAATTTTGCTATGGTCCATGTGCCAGGTGTCTCAGTAATCTCCTAGAAACTTTTGATTTCTTCAAATCCTCAAGATTCACTGTAGAAGTACTAATGTCTTTGTACTTCATACTTTAGGAAGCCCACCATGTGCATGCCAACATCTGGTTACACGGTGCTTCCTTCACCTCAGATATCCCCTGACACCACTCTATAGGAGTTTTCTAGTCTTCCTTATTTCCCTTTAACCAAAGCTATAGTTATCAAGAAAAGAGAAACAGCCCTTCACAAATCTCCTGTACAAAGCATTGATTTGGTTCTCCCCAGTGAAAACAAATCCCAGTGAAATGATTTTGCAGATAGCCCAGGTTGGTGTTGTTTGGTTCAGTGGTTCCAGGTGTTAAGATGCAAAGAAGCAAGACTGCAGAACATTGCAAAATACATTGAGGCAACCAAATTTCTGTCTGAACTTCCTGAGTTCATGGACCTTGAATAAGATCCTCATTTTAGCTTCCAAACAGTCATCTGGTACATGATATATGCCTTAGAGTTTCAGATTTCAAGCTAGGTAGAAGAATATATTTCTACCATCTTCACCAAACATAATAAACAAACCCTGATGACATTATATCAATAGGTATGTTAACCAGCTTAATGTTTATACAACATATATGTAAATCAGTTCATAAAACTGTACCCCATAAATATATGCAATTAATAGTTGTTAATTAAAATAATTTTAAATTTAAAGAAACAAGGAGGTTGAAGAGATGGCTCCGAGGTTAAAAGCACTTGCTGTACAATCACGATGAGGGGAGGTTAGCTCTCCAAAACCCTAGCTCTGAGGGAGCAGGACAAGTTGGAGAAAGGAGGATTGTTGAGACCTGCCACCTCCAGCTTAGACAAGAAATGTGATACCAAGTTTAGAAAGAGACCCTCCCTCAAAAAATAAAGCAAAAGGAAGTTACTTAGTGCCCTTTTCTGCATATATGCACACTGCTCCCCACATAGGTACATACACTAGCACAGTAAAGCACACACATGCATAAATAACTAAATCAATTGCTTTTTTTCCTATTACTGTTTTTTAATCTCAGTTTATTTACGTTACATCCTAGGGGTATCCCCTTCCTCCTCTCCTCCAGCCTCCCCGTTTCCCTCTTTTCCTTCCCTCTCTTTCTCCTGAGAAAAGGGGAGTCCCCAAATCAATTGCCTTTAAGAGAAGAAACAAAATGTTCATAAATATTCACAATAAGTGAGAAACGCAGATCCCTCTGTCATGCAGCTCATTCCTGCTGCTGTGATGGAACACTTAATACCGCCTCTTTTATTTTTTTTATTTTTGCATAACAACATAAATGCTTATTTTATTCATTCCTGTATTTATGTTTCTAAAAGCTGACATGACATATAGATTGTAATACACATCCAAACATAAAATTCCTCAAAGTTTCAATGCTAGAAGCAGCTACTAAAGATATAAATATTTGCCTACATTACATTATTTATAACAATCAAGACTGAAAATAGTATGTTAAAGTATATCTAATGAATAGACTCAATCAATTCCACAATAAAATAATAAAAAATACTCAACGTTGTTATATGTGTCTCTTTTTTTTTTCTTTTATAATTTATTCATTTTGTATCCCAGCTGTGGTACCCTCCCCCATTCCCTCCCAACCCACCCTCCCTCTCTCTTCTCCTCCCATTCCCCTCACCCAGTCCAATGATAGGAGAGATCGGCCTCCCCTTCCATCTGATCCTAGCCTATCAGGTCTCATCAGGACTGGCTAATACCTCCCCCTCTAACCAGAAGCTTTTGCTTATAGTTGGATTAAGTCTTCATCACAATACCAAGGGTAGAACTCAGTGGGAGAAGTTCCAATAATCAGGACAAATCGGTGTTTAAAAGGCTAAAAATCTCTTCTAAAATATTGGGTGAAATGGATGTCATTAAGGAATGTAAAATGTGATTTAAGAAAATTTCAGGTATTTCTTGAATGCTAGTTTGTGTTTGAGCAATGGCAAACAGCCAAAGCTGTTTTGGAATGAAAGCCATAGGACTATTGAAGAAGCTGAAATGCACAAAGATGACTGAAGGAAGATGAGCAGGAGACCTAATGGGTGACATACCAAGAGGTCTGTTTACAGTGATGCAGCAGGCACAGGTCTCCTGGGGTGGTTGTTAAGATAAAGGCTCTTTGTTTTGGGAAGTTGTTTAGCTACTGATAGAACCTTGTGAAAGCACAGGATAAGGAATTGTGTTGGGAGAACTCTACTCTCCCATTTCCTTGGGGCATATATAAGTACAGTAGGCAAATAAACAAAGGTGATAATCATGGTGAAGTCACTGGTTGACTGTTGTATTTGTACTGAGTTCCAGGTTTCCCAACCATTTGTAAGTAGAATGAAATCCATGTTGGGGGGGGGGCAATTCTTTCTAAGGAGCAGCAGTAGTGGTGGGGATTCTTTCAGTGGCAGATGCAAAGGAATGGGTGGAATATCCCTGGTTCCAAATATATCAATTATAAAGGATTTATGTCTTTAAGAATTAGAAGGGAAGGTTGGACCAAATGTTTAAACACATAAAATAGGCAGCAATTTTTTTTTTCTTGACTTTTATTTTTTGGCATATAAGGCCAATTTATATGCTTTGTATATTTTCTTTTAATATTTCTAGTATATACTTCCTTATGCCTTTAGAACTTAATTCATGGGCCCATGGTGAATCTTTCAGGTAGATCATATGTAGCAAATTAGAAGAAATAGAAAAAAAAATTAACGTTTAGCATATTTTAAGTAAGGGAATCCTACACAATGAAAGCCATGTAACATTTCAGACACAGTGCTGAGGATGTGCCTTTTCCAATGGATTATCCATCATTAATTCCCAAGGCATCTATCAGTAAGGCTGGTGGGGGGCTCTACTACTGCTACTTATGATAGTTTTCACATGCTCTTTGCTCCTAAGTGTGGGCTGGGTCCTGAATACATGTTCTGATTCATTAGTTCAAAAAAACTAATGAAGAAGAATAGAACAAAACAAAACTATTTATATGCTCACTGTGTGTCTGCCCTGTCTGTCCTTTTGTCTCCTTTCACCTTTATCCCCTATTTATGACAAACTAATATTAATCACTTTTGTATTACAAATGAGATAACTTAATGTACGTTTAGTTCCAAAAAATAATTAAATAGTTCTAAATTATTAAAACAAACAAATAAACAAAACCTCTAAGCTGCCAAAGCCCTTAAAATGGAAGGAACTTAGAGTAACTTCAGAATCTCAGCATGAAGGTTGTTGGGTTTTTATAGTCCTTTCTTCTATCAATAAGAGGCATTCCAAAGAGTATAGATAGGTGATCTGAAAATAACTTGAGGTGACGGTCCTGGGCCTTCAACATGTTCCAGCTGTGTGTGGAGGGGCAAGATTTAACTTGGTTTTAACAGAGAGGAAGACAGTGAAATCTCTAAGCAATGTCAATGCCGCCAAAGACCCTAGAGTTACCAGCCCTAAAAGTCAGAGGGCTGCCTGAACGCAGACACTAGTCTTGCTACATACGTAGTAACAACAGGGAATCCCTGACACACAAGGCTACAATGAGATGCTCCTTTACCACTGAGAACTCTCTGCCCAGAACAGGAACACACTGCATGAAGGACTTACCTAGATATTCACATCAGTTAGTTGTATTAACAGAGTCAGTAAAATTAATCTGGCAAAAACAACAGTTTTAGGGTCAAACTAGTGAATTTCACTCCAGCATCGAACTGGTGCCAATAGTGAAATGTATGGCAAGCTTATTGAAGAGAGGAAAAAATACTGGTTTTGGGATGTCAAACCTCAAATTCTAAGAGCATCAATAAATCTGAAAATGAAAATATTGAAATCGATTCCCTTTCAAAGCCATATATCAGATTTTGATGATGGCGCTGAACAGGTCCTGGAAAGCCAAATTCAATGGATCAAATCCACCTATTTTGGTAGTGTAGAGGTTTTAGAAGAGATAGACACTCTTTCGTTCATGTATTGTCCATGTTTGCCCTTGTGCTGCAATATCAAGGCCAAATGGATTATGAAACAGAATACAGGCAAGCCAGAACAGCTCATTCAACTCCGGCCCAAAGAAGATTAATTGATTTTTTTTTTTTAAATCTCTAGCACCTAGATTCCTCTCCCATTCATATCTTTTCTCAATATCTTTCTCCTTTTATGAGAATTTAGACAATGTGTAAACATATACAGTCTGGTGTCCCATCTCCCTCTGCCACTTCCTCATAAGCTTGGGCAAGCGCCATAAGTTAGTTATTGTCATATATAAAGATATGGCGCCATGCAGCATGTATGGTACAAGATTTATTGTAGAAGGGGGGAGAGGAGAGAGAAAGGGGAGAAGGGAACGCCCCGAGGGAGACAGAAAGAGGGGGGATCCGAAGGTGTGACAGAGAGAGAGGGAGAGCGCACAGGAGTGCCAGGTGGCTTTGTTAGGAAACGTGCGAATGTGAAGATTACACACGGGTTCACAAATCACGCCACGAGATCGGTTCCATGTGGGAGGTTTATTAAGGGAAGGGGGGAGAGGGGTCGCAGAGAGACGAGGCAGAAAGAGGGGGGGCTCCTGTTCTCTTTATAGGGTGATTTAGAGCATGCGCAGCTAGTTCCAGGTGGTCAGCAGGTGGTCTGGGTGTCTTCACAAATGCCTGATAACCGGTCTGTCGGATTTCTTGGAGCTGGCTGTAGAAGTGCCTGCTTACTGATCCCAACAGGGTTATATACAGAGCAGAGCACATGGCACAGGTGATGACCTTGAACACAAATGGTGACATAGGACATTGTCAGTACCTTAAAGGCCCCTGAGGACAGGCCAGATGAGTTGCCTGCATGTGTATCATTAGTTATCCAAGCTTCAGTTTTATCTGGAAAAGGAGATCAAATAGACCTACACCAGAAGTGTTCTACTTGAGGTGGTGTCGGATACGCCACGAAAACTGCCTAGAAAATGACCAGTGGAGGTTACTGTTACAATGGTTGCTCTTCTCTCCATTCACCCTTCTGGGAAAAGCCCCTCCTCCGTGCTCCTTATTTAGGACTTTGGCATTTATTCGCTGGCAGACTGTGGGACAATATATGGCAAGCGCATGCTGAAAAAAAATCTCTGGATAGGAAGATGTCTGGAGAGTGAGAAAGCTGGGAAAACATACTGCAGTCCACGCGATTTTCCCAGTGCTAAAACCGGTCATGTGCTCCACCCTTTGGGAGCAGTAGCTTACTGACTAGAAGGTCCAGGGTGAACACAGGGTGCTTTTACTAGTTACGTCCTCAGGACAGTGAGTCCAAGACAGCATGGAGACTCCCGATAGAGACGGACCAGGCAGCAGCTCAGTCTCTGATGGTCCTTGTTGTGTTAATCAGAAGCAGGCATTCTCGGCTGAACAGGCTGCTCAGGAGCAAATACAAATGCCAGAGCCTGAGGGATAGGCTGTACCTCCCCCACCCCATCCACGTATTGCTGTCCCCTTCCTTTCTCCATCAGAGACCCAGACCCGTAAGTCTGTGGTGTATCCGGTCCGCCATCTCTGCGCTGCCTTCCAGCTGTGGGGGTGTAAATTTCATTACACATCCCAAGCGGCCTCTTAATTTTTTTCAGGGAACATCTGGCCCAAGAGACCTCTTAATTAAAAACACAGCATAATTATTGTCACCTAAGCTTTCTGTTTATTGTTTATGATGGTTATGCACAGCACACACACACACACACGCCCTTAGCCCCACCCTCAGGATATGGATTCCTTTAGGAATGGCTAGCCTATGAAATTTTTTCTTCTTTGATGAATCTTAGGTCCCAAGCATGTTTCTCAGTGGAGTTGGAGGTCTGGGACCCTGATTACTACAAGGGTTTCCAATTGTTTATTCTCCCCCTGGCCTTCCTGAAAGGATCCATTGAGAAAGAGGTCATGATTAAAGCCCTCAGAACAAGCAAAGTGTAATTGAAGCCGTGCCTGGCGCCTCTCAGCTTAACCTCCCTACCCATAAACCTCAGCCAGGCACAGCAGGCTGCAGACCCCTTTCTACACCTCTGCAGAGGAAATGAGAAGTGTGAAGGGGGGGGGAGGCTCGGGGAGGCCGTACAAGCCAGGAGTTCAGGGTGCTAAGGGGACATACCCCTGACACGTGATGGAAAAACTTGACAAAAGCCATGCAGAAAGAGTTATGTCAAACTTGCCAAGGAAGGTGGAGGTGTATTCATGCTGCATGTACTTCAGTGTGTTGATGTTGCTTACATGCACCTCAAACGTAACACTTTGGTTGGAAATGGGTGTCTTAGGAGGGAAGGAGGAGAAAAGAGGGCTTATGAATTTGGGCTCTGAATCCATATGCCCATCTCGTCGTCAGAGCTGACTGTACAGTCTTGGAGAAGTCCCACTGGGTACTCCATTTTCTCAAAGGGCTTATCTTGCAAGTCCTGGAGAGGGGTCAAGAAGTTGTTCCTGTGCAGAAAGAGGCTCTGTCATTGTAATTGTCTGCCTTTTCTGTCAAGTCTTCGGTGAAGAGGAAGAGAGCGCTGGGTGGTCCTTGCTGTATGACTTGTGTCACATAATGATTACAGCAGATGGCTCTATGCAGTTGCACGTACAGCTGTGTTTTGTGACAGTACACACAGATGCAAAGAAATTAACATTTGCAAACATTAATATGCAAACACATGGGCAACGGTAGCCATATAAATAAAGACTTATAAACCATATATGCCCATTTAAGGAAACAATCGCTATGATGTGGATCTTACTGTGAAGTAAATGAAACCTTTTTTGAAAAATCTTCTCAGTGCTACTATTGGAAAATACAAGTGCACATTGTTGTTCTAACAGTTTAAAAGTAAGCCGTCCCCACTAGCTCCTGTGTTTCAACAAGTGTTTCCCAGATGGTGATGCTCTTTGGGGAGACTGTGGAAACCTTAAGAGGTGGAGTCACCGGGACTAATGGCCTTATGAAACAACAATGGAGTCCAATTTACCAGTGGTTTTTTGTTTGTTTGTTTGTTTTGTTTTTGTTTTTGTTTCTTTTTGTCTTTGTTTTTGTTTTTTATTCTTGATTCACAGGGAGGTGAGGAAGCCATACCCCAAGTTTCTGCTGCTGTATCTGACAAAAATCAATATGGTTCCAGCCAATATGTCTTCCAGGCTGTGACGGGCTCTCAACTGCCGGCCATAAGAAATTCTTCATCCCTTAAGTAGCTTTTATCATGCTGCTTTTGTCACAAGAATACATAAAAAATAGTGATGGAATCATCAAATCCTCATTCATTGTCCCAACAAAACACAACATAAGCTGTTTATAAACACATATACAAAGTTTATAGGTGTGAACTATGATATATATGCACATAGTAAACAATGTTATTTGGACAAACAAACCATTTAGAGTTATGTTACCAACAGTTTATGATGTTAACATATCAAAACAGTGCATTGAAAAGCAAAATGTAATGCTGTATGCCAATGAATAAATGAATAGGTATCAATTATGCAAAACAGATTAGAAAGAAATGCATCGTTATATTGAGTTAAGTCTTTGGATTATATCTTAAAATATTTTATTATAAACTTTGACATTTCCACCTAGCCTTGAGCATGGCCTTAGTCTTGAGATTGAGCCTAGGGTCTGTTACATACCAGGCTGGGATGTTAAGAATATGGGCTGAAGTTCCAGAAGAAGTGTCACCCCTCTGTTAAAGATTCTATAAACTGATAGATGGACTGGACTTCCTCATTGTAGAAGATGGAATGTGGCAGATATAGAGTCAAGTCGTGTTAGCTATCTTTATCTTAATCACCTTTCATTGCTCACCTCTGTGTCTGACCTGATGTCCTCAGACTATCAGAAGAGCCTTTTGAAGTATATTAACAGAACACTATCTTCAACAAAACCCCCAACTCAGAATCTTATCAGATAGCATTAAGAACAACAGCAGAAATTTCTCCACTTTACTGTAATTTTCCTGTCTGATATTTTCACCAATATATTTGAAAAGTGAGTTGATTTATAACTTTCTTTTGTTCTGTAACTATAAAAATGCCTTGAGATTGTTACCACATTAGAACATGGTATTTGGGGTAACCTGAATCTGTGCTTCTAGTTCATGGTCACTCAGAGTTAGCCTAGAATAAGTTGTCTTTTTCTTTCTGAGTTAAGAGCTCTTCTGTGCTTGTAGCTACACACTGTTTCCCAACTCTGAAATTCCTCCCATGTAAAACAAATACAGTGTAAATGTCTCCAACATAGGAATGCAGAGAACGTTGAAACAAATGATATTTAGCAAGAATACATAATGGTATAGTTTGTTGTGTCTTTCTGTGAAAAGAAAAGTAGGAGTGGGGATTTGGGGAGCAGAAGCCCAGCAGAGACATCAGAAATGGATTGACTGAGAGACTTGGACTCAGCCTTGCCTGCTGCTTTTGGGGCCCTGGCAGCCAGAGCTTTCTCTTATCTCTGTTCACAAACAAACAAAGGGTCCCACAGTGAAGCTCCACAGGAACCATCTGCATTCATTCACTATCCACTTCTGCTGTTTTCCTAGCTGAGGTTCTATTGTCAGTCTCCATTTTTTTTTTTTTTTCCTCTGATGCAGGTAGATATCAAGCTAAAGTAGCCACATGCTTTTTTGTGGTGAGAATTAGAATGCAGCCTCCTATGTGCATTGGAAAAGGCATCTGCCAAGCTGAGGAGGAGACCAGAGTGAGGGCAGCAACAGGTGAAAGAGGTCTGGAGGCATTCTGGCCTGTGGTAAACAAACAGCTGAGTGGCCTGGCCACAGCCAGGAATTTTGCATTGTAAATAATGGGTTGTGTTCTGACTTCATTGAAATGAACATCCAACTGGAGGCCTATGGGCTTCCTCTCTTCTCATCTCATTCTTACTCTCTTTATTTGCCTATATGATCTGAGACCCTTTCAGGCATTTGTCACTCCCAGGAACTTCTGTTGCCATTATGTTCTTCTGTAGCAATACAGAGGTGAGACTTATTTTAAAATGACTCCTACAACATTGACTTGTTGGAGACTTTATCTAACTGATACATTGTATTCCCAGCATGGTGTGTAGAAAGAATCACAGCATTTGATATCCCCACAAGTGAAATTAGTGAGTGGCCTGCTCCAGAAGAGCCAACTGCATTTAAGATCCTGATTCAGATAAGGAACTAGCAGATGGTTAAGGCAACAGCATAGAATAGGACAGGCCTTGCTGGGAAATTTCTAAGGCTGTTGTCCCATCTATTCTTTCCAGCTATCTAAGAAGTGTGCAAATCCAAGTCACTGACTGTTAAACAAAGAAAAGGATAAAATGTTCATTGACAAATAATTCACAAAGCAAGCAGCTTGCCCATATGCACATTTCAATGGCTACTAGCGTAGCACATTTGATTTGTAGGACTGTGAAACCATCAACACTTTTCAACTTAGAACATTTTTTCGACAATTTCCTAACTGTAGAAAATGTATTGTGATTGTATTTACTCCATTACTCTCTTATCTCCCCTTCCTGTTTCAGTTGATCACTTCTCTTTCCAGCTAACCCTTTTCCTACTTCCCTGCCTCTGTGTGTGTGTGTGTGTGTGTGTGTCTCTGTGTGTCTGTGTGCGTGGGTGTGTATGTGCATGTGTGCATGTGTGTGTGCATACATTTGTGTTTAATTATGTGTCTGTGTGTTTGTGTATATGTGAGACAGTGTGTGTGTTAGGAAACGTGTGAATGTAAAGGTTACACTCGGGTTCACAAATCACACCACGAGATCGGTTCCACGTGGGAGGTTTGTTAGGGGAAAGGGGGAGAGGGGAGCAGAGAAAGGGTAAGAAAGTAAGAAACAGAGAAAGGAAGAGAGAGAGGGAGAGAGAGGAAGAATCAGGGAGCGGAAGAGGAAGAAGAGAGAGAGAGGGGAGGGTTCCAGTTCTCTTATAGGGTAATCAAGGGCATGCGCATGGAATTCCAGGTGGTCAGGGTGTCTTTACAAATGCCTGATAACCGATCTATGGGGCTGGCCATAGAAGTGCCTGCTTACTGATCCCAACAGTGTGTGCACGTGTCTGTGTGAATGTCTTGTGCAGGTAGACGCAGCTGCTGTGTGTTCTTGGTCACAGCAGATACAGCATATCCAGAAATCAGCCTTTCGCAGCCCTCCTCCCAACCACCCTCCTTTACAACCTTCCTCCCTGCTCCTCTCTGTGCTCCCTGGACTTGGAGAAGGTGATATAGATGTCCCATTTAGAGAGGAACTCTTAAGAGTCACGTATTTGCAGTACTTTGATCAATTCAAAGTCTTTGCATTAGCCCTAATCTACTGCAAAAAAAGAAGCTTCTGGGACACAAGCTGGGTGCAGCACAAATCTATGGCTATAAACATAAATATTTAGAAGGCGATTTGACAACATATCCATTTAGCAAAACAGCAGTAGTAGTGCTCCCCAGGGCTTGTGACCTACTAGTCCACAGGCATTGCATCTCTCTTTCTCTCTCAATCTCTCTCTCTTCTCAATCTCTCAATCTCTCTCTCTCTCTCTCTCTCTCTTCCTCTCTCCCTCTCTTTGGTGTGTCTGTGTGTGTGTGTGTGTGTGTGTGTGTGTGTGTGTGTGTGATTTAATAACCATGGCCATAGCTACAATGATGATCCTGCTGACATCACTTTTCTCAGTAACCTGTGGTGTGTACTTTTCGATTTGCGGTGTTCTGCACAGTGCACAGCATCTAACAGGACTCAGTTAATGTGAGCAGCATCTTAAAATATCAGAGTTTACAAGGACGATTTGGGTGCTAGCATTCATAAGCTTTACAAACTAGTTCAACCTTAAAAACAAAACCATACTGGGCCTTCATGTGATTCAGATTTACACAGCAGGAACCAGATGGCAAATTAGTGTTCCTAAAGGACTCCAGTCAACTGTGTTGGCTTCCTTGTAGATGTCACCATCTTTCACCATAGAGATGAGACCTCACTGTATCCTATGAGCAAGCCATTGCTATGAAACCACTCACCATGCCCAGATATCATCTCATACCCTTTAGGCATATCTCTGGATTCTAGATACAGACAAAAATGAATACATCATTTCCACACCTCTTTGCAATCTTGTTTTATGCTAAGCTAATGCATTTTGGTGCAGGTAAAACTCTTAGTTTTACCTAGACTCGGGCTCTATAGTGATTCCTTGGAACTCCTTTGGTCATATTTCTAATCAATGTCAGAGTATTGAGAACACAGCAAGAGGAAAGGCTTTCCTTTCACATAAGAACAATGGGATGTTACTTGTGTTTGTGAAATGACATTGAACTCTCAAAGAGAGGAGTGGCTCTTCTGCCAGCTCATCTTCCTCTGCTGGGTTCCTTCTCAGCTTCCCACAGAGGCAATCACTGTTACTTGCAACTCCCCTTAGAATTTCTGTCCTCACTATCAGACATCCAGCTTGCATTCTGCTCCCCCTGAGGTCACCTTGAAGGCAGTACTCATGATGGATTTGTGCATTTTCACATCTGAGTTCTAAATACCTTTTGACTGCATGACACCATGGGAGTAGTGAGCCAGGCATAGTTGAAATCCATCTAATTCACTCCCTGTCTTCATTAAGCAGCCCCAGTTTGGTTCACAGGAGAATCTTCCCGTGTGTACCAGAGGGAACAATAAAAGCAGGAAAGCCCATCTTCCTGCCTTTCTCTATCTCCCATTCTTCTCTATTTTTTCTTTCTAGCTATGATTCTCCTCCTGATATTTTATTTTACTATAAGGTACTTAAAATCCTTCTGAAATACATAGAGAAAAAGAGATACCTGTAGAAAAACCAAGTGGTTAAGAATATATCACAAAGAATATGAATGATTAAAAAAAATTCTGAAGAGAAAAAATCACACAAATGGAAAAAGCTCATAACAACCAAATAACCAATGATTAGAGGTATTTACTAGACAGAAAAGCAGACACTTAGAAACATACAGACAGAAACACACACAGGCTGGACAAGGGTCTGAGAAGTTATTCCAATGCTCCCAATAAAAATAAAATTTGCAAACTATGATTTGGCAAGAAGAATTAAAGTCCCTTTATATTTTTAATGATTAATTTATTTGGAATCTGCCTAAAGAATGAATTGCAGACAGAGCCGCATCTGTCTGTAAGGCAGTTACTTCAACATGGACTTTGTACAACAGATGTTGTTGGTAATAACCTAAACCTTTGTTAACTATGAAGAATTTAATAAATATTTCAATAAAGAATGTTACCATTAATTAAAGATATTATATTCTGTTGATATAATGTTCTTTTGGAATGTATACACTTTACCCTTGTTCATTCAAATGCTGATTTTTCTTCCCCACTCTCTGGTTTCAATCCGGACACTGCATTGTGATAGTTATTCTAAGCATCACCTGTCTCAACTTTATGTAAACATGCCAAAATAAAGCAACCAACCACAATCTTGAGCAATGGAAAAGAAGCAGGAAGAGAGGGAGGAGCCAGAGGACAGGAAGGTGTGGGAGGCAGAGGAGGAGAGAAGGGTAGGAGAGAGCTGGAGAGCAAGGCTAGATGAGAGGTCTTGGAACAACATGGAGAATAAACCAAACCTAAGATTTCCAAAACAAACACACAAACAAAAAACAAGCGTAATGGGTAAAATCTGAATGTTAGGAAACTATGAGGGCTTGGAGGTTTAGGATGGAGTAACTATTGCCCAGCATTGTGATCTAGGCTAATTAAATAAATCATAGTCTTTGTGTGGTAATTTGGTTATAGAGTGTTTTAGGATTAACAGCAGCTTTACCAAAAGATAAACCAAAAGTAAATATTAATCGTTTCCTACAACAATATTCTAAGAATATTCCATGTCAGGAGAGAATGCTCTTTATTCATTGTCAAATAAAAATAAACAAAGTGATAAACTATTAATAAGGTACCCCTTAAATTTTTAAAAAACATAGTCATATATAACTATATCAAAGGTACACACATTCAGAAGTAAATTTTTACTATCCTATAATACAATATAATAGCATATTTTCACATTTCATATATGTGGGTATAGTTATACATGTAAATCATTTTTCATCAGTGCTTTTTGATGTTTTCATGGTGTTCTTAATGATACTACATTACCTCTGAAACAGAGTATAATCATTTTTCAAAGTTAAATTTTATTTTCCAATGTTCATATTGTATGCTTCTAAACAAGTGTACTTGATTTATTATTGAAAAGCCTGAAGAGCTAACTACAAAATTTCTTTTCACTGATGAAAGGCCTAAAATGATTAGCTCAGGGAGGTCTCAAGTTAGTTCATGGAGGTAGGCTAGCCCTTAAATTCTTCTAATTACATTCTCTACTCATCTCCAATCCCCAAAGAGTAACACTATTTATTCCTCATCCCCGAACGGTAAATTACTAATTTTTATTTATTCTCTCTCTCCCACCTGTTTCTCTCCCTCCTTCCTCCCCACATCCCTTCCTCTTTCTCACAGAAGGAAATAGAATCGGGATATGATCCAGCAGAAGTAGGATCATGGTGAATCAGAAGGTGATTTGGAATATACTAACAAACTTAACTTCTGGTCTCCAACCTCTGTCCTTTATACTGTCTTCAAACATTCTTTTACACCTACCAGATTGTTAGTTTACAAAAGTTTCAAAATTCACAGGTACTAAGGCGCATGTTAATTGAAAAGTGATAACAAAGGCTTGGATACAGAGCTCAAAGTGCCAAGTGGGTTAAATTTGCATTCTAGTTACCTATATAAGTGTTTTTCACATCAGTCAAAATAGAAAACCCAAAGTCATGTGGATAAAAACACACCCATGAAAGGAATGCTTTCGAACAGTCTATCAGAAGTTTCTCTTCCACAGCTTACACAATAAAAACGTTTTATGAGAAATAACTCTCATAACCAAGGGAATGGATCAAGAGTTTTAGCAATTCTCTTAAAGGCACACAGGAGTAAAGAGCGAGGACTAGGATTCAAATTCTGACCCACCTTGATGCTGAGGTCCTTCCTCATCCGAGTGAAACCTCTGTGAAATGAGATCATCACAACAGTTGGCCCAAATTGTTAAAACACAAACACACACACACACACACACACACACACACACACACACACACACAGGCACAAACATGTTTATTCAGACTCAGAAGACAGACATGTAAGGGAATGAATGAATAGAAGACGACAAGAAGATAATACAGCAACAAAATAAAGGCTGAATAGCTGCAACCATTTTTTCCAAGTTAAACTCCAGAGGTAAAGTTCAGTTTTTGAGTCATAAAATTGATTGCCACCCCCTGCCACTTTGTGTCATCTCTTGGTAATTCCAAGGCACTTGCTTAGACATTCTCTTCATCCTCTGACAACTTATTTTACAGCATTTATCTTAGTGATGATTTTACTTTTAAGTTTATAACTAATTAGTATCTGTCTCTTTCACTAGAATTAAGGATATTTATTTTTGAGCCCTGTAAGTTAGAACTGTGTGGAGAGTACAAAAATCTGCTCACCCATTATTGGAAAGGGTGAGTCATCAGTTTCAATGTCAGTGGTGCCTGTACTTCTCCCATTGGGTGTGCGTGTTTGCTCAAGACCTGGCTGCTCTTTGGGCATTCTTTCAGTACTTTCAAGATGAACTCAGTGGGATGAGATTTATTCAGTTCTTCACCTGCACATGTTTGGCGTCAGTCTCCCTGCCCTTTCTTTTGCACAGCAGCCCCAGGGTCATGGCCAGATCTAATCTCAGAAACTAGTCCAGGTGAAATGGGAAAAATTACTGCACAAGCCCAAGCACCTGCCAACAAATAAACAGAGAAAGAAGGAGTTGGAGGAATAGGAAGAAAGGGGCAGACAGAGAGAGAAAGGGAGTAACAAAGAAGATGAAGAAGGGGAAGAGACTCAATGGAGGGAGAGACAGAAATAAAGAGGAGGAGGGAAAAGAAGAGAGAAGGGCTGAAGAGGAAAGAAGAAGAGCAGAAGAGAGGCCCCTTGGTCAAGGCCTTACTTTCCATACTTTTATGTAACTGTCTTTGCACAATTCTAAAGCTTTTCTTTCTCTTTTCCCTTACACTGAATTCTTGTACTTAGGGTCTATAATTGCCATAACTTGAACATTTGTGTCCCATTATTATACACTGGGTCCACAAATAGTAATGTGATATTATTTGAATGTGAGTCCTTTGGGAGTGATTAGGTTTTGATCTGGCAATAAGAATAGAGACTCCTGATGGGATCAGCATCTTCATAAAGGGCTGAGAAGACCTGAGATCATTTTCTGTCATCAGAAAACACTTTAAGATGCCAGCTGTCACAAGGTACAGTAGTGTATGCCTTTAAACTTAGCATGATGGAGAAAGAGGCAGTAATATCTCTGTGTGTTCAAGGCCATCCTGATTTACATAGCCTGTTGTTTGTCTGGCCAGGTTACATAGTGAAGCTCTGTGTACTTAAAAAAAAAAAAAAAAAAAAAAAAACCTTAAAGCCAGGTAGCTGTCTGACAACCAAGAAGAAAACCCTTGCCAACAAACTGACTGCTGCCACTCTGATCTCAACTTCCAAACCCTAGAACTGTTTCCTATTTCATTTCGCTACAGTAAAAGGAACTGCTTTTGTGGCCATGAATCACTGTGCTCAGGAAGAAGATCCATTCACTTATTTGTCCTTTATCCACTTACCCAGTAATTTTACAGGCGTATAATGTGTTACAAGTGCTGTGAATACAGAGATAGTGGTGCTCCACTAAGTAAGAGCCAGAAGATGCTACAAATAAATCTCATGCCCCTGAAATTCCCATTGTTCATACCAGGAGGTTAATTACTGGTGTTTGATGTGTGAGATCTCACATTTAAGATAGAAAACTAAAGAGAAAAGGTGCTAGCTATGTTATTTTTTTACTCTTTAGGAACTTAACTGGGCCTTTATTTTCCACTCACTCAGCTGCTGTGATGCTTTTAAATTGATGTTGCTTTTCTCCTGATGGCATGCTTAGGAAGAAGATTAAAGAGAGGATGTGGTCCACCAGACAAGCCTATGCTTCACTTTGATTATACAGAACACAGTTGATCATTACAGGCTTGGACAATTAGGGTCTCAGAGGTACCGGGCAATTAGGACACTTTCAAATCTACATTTTACAAAATTTTCTGAGGGTATTTCTCATATCCCTTCCCAGAGATTTATTTATTCCAAACTCTAGACCATGACCTTTCTCTCTCTCTCTCTTTTAATTTTTTCCCTCCTCCAAAGAAGTAAAATTCTGCACAGTCTCTAGTTTGGAAAACAAGGAAATTGTTTACAAAGTACAAACATGGATAATATAGACCCTCATAATGGACTCTCCATTGTTGTGGAGTAATTGCAAGTTAATCATTAATCATGTCAAAGGAGAGTGTTAAAATGGAAGCTTCCCTGGAGATTCAAGACACTGCTGAGTTCAGAAATTGTGGTGGAAATTGTTAAATGACCCCATCCTACCAAAGGCCATGGGAAATTAAAGGAGGAACAGGTTTTGATAAAAAAGCTAATAATGTACTGAGGGCAACCAACTGTCTAAGATGGGAATATAGACGAGCATTTTCTTCTCACAAGTAGAGATAACTCAGTAGTAGCATTCTAAAATTTACATCAAATCTCTTAAAATTTGGATGGGATCACATTAAGCTATCTGACATTCTTTCCAAAAGAAACAGTAAGATCTGTACAAGGAAGGCTTGAGGGAAGGCTTAGGATTGGAATGAGGCAGAGAACTGTGTGTTGTTTGGCTCAGGCTCTTAGAGCTGTCTCTGAGCTACAAGTGTTGGGCTTGGTAGCACACATCTATGACCTCAGCTGTTTGGGAGATGGAGGCAGGAAGATTGAAAATTTGAGGTGTGTCAGGACTACCTAAGGTTTAGAACAGTGGCTTCTTAGAACACTGAACTCTCACCTCACTGATCTTATTCATCTATTGTCAGAGGCCAGTTTACACTGCAACATACCCTCTGTATTTGGTAATTTCTTGAAATTGCAAGAAAGATAATATCCAGGAAGCCTTTGACAATACCCTAAAAAAAAACTTTACCAACAAGCATCAGACAGCTATCTTGCCTTGCCCTGCATGTTTGTTAAATCACTCCCCACAGAAATATAATAATCCATGAAAATATGTGTCCTGACCTGCCAAAAGCTAAGATGGAACAGAGAGAGAAGGGTGCATTCAACAACTGTGAACTGAGCACTTCCTTTGGGTCAGATCATCTGATAAGAAGCATTTTTCATATTATATTTTATTCAGACCACCAAGACTCAAAGTAAAGGTTATCACATCAATTTTATACATGAAAAGTCGCCCCGGAGTTGGGTTGACATCTCCCTGTAGTTGATAAAAGGTGGAGTAGGATTTCTAGTCAATACTTTCTGGACCCAAGGCTGCTGTCCATTACCATAAGGTATGTGGGAGATGAGTTCATCCTTTAACTTAATTTTCAAAGTACTTTTGTCAGGAGAGCTATCCATGACACCTCTCAATAATAACTGTCAACTTCTTTCCTTCTCTTGTTCCCAGAATTGTTCTGGATATCTTACAAATTACATTTGCCTTGTGAACTGTAAAGACTTAGATGCCTATAATGGTTTCTCAGTGTTGTATGGAGCCTCTTACTTTTCATCCTCACCAAACATCTAAACCAGCTTTACAGTAGTATTTCTTAAAATTAGTTAATGGTTATACTGTCAATCACGGAGTGAGGAACAGACAACTCAGAGAGAAGACATCAAGAACAGTAACAGAACTACTATGGAGTCTGAATCAAAACCCACCTAATGACTTGAATATCTAAGACCTTCTGTGGGATATAAGGGGAATGATTTGGAAAGCAACAAAGACAGGTTTTGGTATAATAATAATAATAAACAGGAATAAGCTGGGAAGATGATTAAAACATGTGGAAATCCTCTGTAAATTGTCAAGGACATCTTACTCGATCTCCATGCATGATATGAAAAAATTTCAACTTTCCAGTTTGAATCATAAGCAGATAAATTTGAAGAATTCAATAATAATTTTATCTGACACAATTTTATCAACTGTCCTTCAAAGACAAGTAATGTGGATAAAACATATGCTTGTATTTTCAGATACATGTCTATTTCCAACAAAAACTGGCTAAAGATTAGTGGGAGAAAGTTAGTAGACATTCCTTGCCATACCTAGAAGATATCAACCAGTAACAACCTCCTTGTGTGCTTGCTCTGTTATAAAGACCTGAGGCTCATCTTTTTGAATGCTTAGTCCTGTGGTAGTGGCACTACTTGAGAAGGATTAAGAGTTGTGTCCTTATTGGAGGGAGTGTGTTACTGAGGGTAGGCTTTGAGGTTTCAAATGTTCAAGCCAGGGCAATGTCTCTCTTTTCCTGAAGCCTGTGGAATGTAGACCTCTCATTTACTTCTTCAGCACCAAGTCTGCCTGTGTGCCTGCATGTTTCCTGCTGTCCCTGAAAGAGTTAACAAGCCCCAGTTAACTTTTCTCTTTTATAAGAGTGGCTGTGGTCTTTGTGTCTTTTCAGGGCAGCAGCACACTGACTAAGAAAAGTAGTGGCGATGACAATGAGGTAATAACTCTGACAATAATGATTACAGCAGTGATGATAAACATAGATTATGAAAAAGAAGAGGTTAGGAGAAGGAGAAGAAGACAATGGTATTGGTTTTGATAATGATGATGAAGGTGATAGTGTTGGTGTTATGAAAATGATGATTGTGATCAAGGTGTATGTAATATAAGAAAATGATTTTGGCAATAGTGGTGATAAAGATAATCTTTAATGAGTGTTGGCTGAAAAATTTTGACATTTCCAAGAATATCATCAATAACCTTTAACAAACTTAATATTTTTTATAGTTACCCCCTCTTCCTTTGCAGAAATTAAGTACATTGATTATAATTTTAAAATTTTTAAGAAGTTGTCCAGTTTCTCAGAAGAACCCAAAGGCTGGAATAGAACTGCCAAACTGAAGAGAAGTTGATGTGGTAGACCTGCTGTAGGAAGAGCCACCTAACTACCATATGCAAACAAAAACAAACAACAACCAAAAAAAAAAAAAAAAAACAGTTACAAAATGGGCTAGATATCCAACACAAGATTTCTTTCATGTTTTTCAACAGAAAGTTTATTTCCAATGTGAAAGAATTGATGGAAGTTCCTTATTTCTTTGTTTTCTATTATAAGCAGTAAACAACACATTCCATTTCATTCTTTTTTATGTCTTATCAATAGCAAGATTGCCTCTCTCTGCTTTCTTGTCAGTACCTGAGATCAGGATCCTGTTTATAGCTTCTGCAGTCAAGGGATTCCTTTTCTGTCTAAAGAAAACTAGCAGAAGGCTTGAAAGAGAGATTTGTGAAGTTTAAGTGTTGGCTTTCCCACAGATTTGCAGTGTGGCCTTGGGCAATTTTCTTGAATGATCTGAGTTCAATAATACCCATTTTGTGGCATATATTCCCTGTCCTCTGTCTTCATTTCTTTCCTTTATAGTCTAGTGTTTCTCGTGCATGATGACAAAAATTTTTGAGTTACATAGGATTGTTGTGACTTCCCTGGTCTACACTGGTGGTCTCTGCAACCTGTTGAGAAGAACTTGAAGATTATTTCTCACACCCTGTATTGTGATATGGTTGTAGTATATAACCAAGTAAGAATGAATGCATCTCCCAACCTTGAGATAAAGGTATTCCTTAAAAAGAAAAGACATGGGTCACTCCATATGACATGTAAGAGAGTCAGAAGTCTCAGTTTCGTTGTAACAACAGAGCTGAACAAAAACTCGTAAGACTGCACAGCAGAGAAGGGCATTTGCCATGAAGTTTAAGGATCAGAGTTTACCCTCCACGACCAATATGATGGAAAGAGAGAACTGACTTCCACAAGTTGTCCTGCAACATTTATTTGGGCATAGTAGCACACACACAGACACACACACACACACACACACAGATACACTCAGACACAGACACAGAGGCAAACACACAGAAACCCAATACATACATACATACATACATACATACATACATACATACACACATGCATAAAAAAATGAAGAGTTTTTTTTTTAAATGCTAAACAGATTAAAAATGAGCAATGCTTTTTCAGATCCATCAAAACGTAGTCACTAGGCAAAGCACTATCTCTAAACTTGGAGAGACAGGAAGAAATGCATGTCAGAGCACAAAATTCATAGCAGAATTCTCCGCAGAAACCAATGTCAGTAGACAACACCCTAAACTGCGAGTGGTGAGTGGAGGCTTAGTGTATATAACTTTGGAAGTGAAGCTCTCTGCTGTGATGAAGTCATAGGAAGGCTCTATTTTGAGTTTTGCTTCCTGGATCTCTACCAAGACCTTATGGTGAATACAAAAGAATGATTCCTTTATCCTACCTGCATCAGGAAGAGAAAGTAAACAACTGGAAATATATCAAACCTCTTGCTCTTTTTAACAAAGGCTGGGCTTAAGAAAAACTGTTTTCCAGCAGTGTGTCAAAGCAGATGCTGAGCTCATAACCAAACTGTGGGCTGAGTGCTGGTAATCTTATGGAAGAAGGGAGAAATAAAAAGACCTGAAAGGGCAGGAGCTCCAAAAGGAGAGCAACAGAACCAACAAATCTGGGCCCAGGGGTCTTTTCTGAGAGTGATATTCCAACCAAGGACCATTCATGGAGATAACCTAGAACCCCTGCACAGATGTAGCCCATGACAGCTCAGTCTCCAACTGAAATCCCTAGTAAGGGGAACAGGGACTGTCTCTGTCATGAACTCAGTGGCTGGCTCTGTGATCACCTCCTGCTGAGGGGGAGGGGCAGCTCTACCAGGCCACAGAGGAAGACAATGCAGCCAGTCCTAATGAGACCTGATAGGCTAGGGTCAGATGGAAGGGAAGGAGGACCTCTCCTATCAGTGGACTTGGAAAGGGGCATGGGAGGGGATGAGGGAGGGAGGATGGGATTGGATGGGAATAAGGGAAGGGGCTACAGCTGGGATACAAAGTGAATAAACTGTCATTATTATAAAAAAGAAAAAGAAAAACTGTTTAAGCAGAGGATTCTCCGATGCAAATATCAGAACTGAGTGACTTAGGAGAAGAGGTTACCAGCTCCAGTCCTCTCTAAACAGACTGAGGCCTTGGAGGAAAAAAGAATTAAGAATGAAGAGAAACTGGTGAAGTTCATGATCCAAAGGCACAGGGAAAGACATAGGACCATAGAGTGCTTCCCTCTCTCCTCACCTCTCCTCCCACATCACACCCGCTTTCAGCATGTCCTTTGACATAGTTTGTCATGTGCAACCAAAACCAAAATATTTAATATATATTACAAGGCAAAAATAACAGTTGGCAGGGAAAGAACCAGCAACAGAAGTAAACTCAAATGGAAGGAGAATATGGAATTGTCTGAACTAGAGTTTTAGAGGACTCTGATTAATATACTAAGAGCTAGAATGGAAGAAGTAGACCTCACGCAAGAACATATGGGCAATGTAAGTGGGGTAATAACAGTTCTAAAAAAAATTCGCAGAAATACACGACAGAAGTGAAGAAGAATTTTGAAAAGGTCACGCATAGGTTGGAAATGGCTCAGGAAAGAATCACAGAGGTTGAGATTATAACAATAGAAACTTCCAAACTTAACAGCAAAGAGGAAAGAAGTTGAAAAAATATACTTTGTAGCAATTTTAAAACAGCAATATAGGCATAATATGAATCTCAGAAAAAGAGGAAAGACATAAAGCAGTTGGTGAACCGCTAATGACCAAAAATTCCCTGAATTAATCTACTGGTAAACCATAGAAAACTAGGACAGCACCAAGCAGGAAAAATGCTAAATAAAAACATTTATATACATCATTTTAAAACTTTTAAAAATTTCACGGCATGGTGGCACATGCCTTAAATCTCAGCACTCAGGAGGCAGAGGCAGGAGATCTCTGTGAATTCAAGGCCAGCCTGGCCTACAAATTGAGCCCAGGATAGTCAAAACTACATAGAGAAGCCCTACCTCAAAAAAACCAAAACCAAAATATCAAAAAGCAAAACAAAACAAACAAAACAAAACAAAAGCAACAACAACAAAAACTTCTAAATGTCAAAAATAAAATTAAGAATACCAGAAAAAGCAAGAAGAATGAATAATATAGGAGGAAATTAACAAAAAGACATCTATTTCCCCTCAGAAATTACACAAACAAGAAAATGTACAGAAATGACATTCCCCTTTGAAAGGATACTAAAAGTTCCTAAGACAATCAAAGCTTGAGGGAATTCATTTCCAGGAACTTATTTTGTAAGAAATAATAAAGTTCTTCAGAAAAAGGTAACATGATATAAATACACTCAGAGAAAGATGACATGAGATAGATCCCACATAGATTTACTTGAAGAGAAAAAGCAAGAGCTTCAGAAATGAAATATTAAAATATAATAAAAATATATTAAAAATAATTATATTTTTTCTATTAAAAATATTTCCCATTGCATGTTTCTGTGAGGTTCCCATAGTTGTTAGGGTGGGTCCGTACACCTGTTTGTGCAGGTACATGTGGATGCAAGTGTGTGAGAGACTGGAGGTCAAGATAGGATGTCTTCCTTGACTGCTTTCTACCTAGTGTTTGAGAAGGCTCTCTCAAAAAACGTGAAGTTTGTGATTGAACTATGCTGGCTTGCTAAATGAGTTTCAGTAACATGACTGTCTCTGATTGCCCACCAGTACTTAGGTTACAGGCTTGGACCACCTCACTTCTCTTCCTTCTTTCTTTCTTTCTTTCTTTCTTTCTTTCTTTCTTTCTTTCTTTCTTTCTTTCTTCTTTCTTTCTTTCTTTCTTTCTTTCAAGATTGTTAGGATTTTATTTAGTAGAATCATATTGCATGCATTCACATCTTAATTGCTAGCCCGTTACATTGGCGAGTTCCTTGACTTATTTTTAATTAATTTTTTATTAATTATAGTTTATTCACTTTGTATCCCAGCTGTAGCTCCTTCCCTCATCCCCTCCCAAACCCACTCTTCCTCCCTCATCTCCTTCCATGCTCAATCCCCAAGTCCACTGATAGGGAGGCCCTCTTCCCCTTCCATCTGACCCTAGCCTATCAGGTCTCATCAGGACTAGCTACATTGTCTTCCTTTGTGGCCTAGTAAGGCTGCTCCCCTCCCCCCTCACGGGGTGGTAATCAAAGAGTGAGCCACTGAGGTCTTATATGAGTCCTGGGGATACAAAGGAATACTTATGCCCCTGCAGCTTGCGCTTGATTAACTGCACCTTTCCCTGGTCCCTGGTATTTCTTATTCTTAATGATCTAACAAAGAAAAAAAAAAAGACTAAGCATAATAATGAGAATAATTTGTGTGTGTGTGTATATATATATATATATATATATATATATATATATATATATATA
>NW_026596034.1:19702248-19728186 GCF_907164565.1 Psammomys obesus
TATATATATATATATATATATATATATATATATATATATATATAACTATATGTAACTGAAATGAGTGGAAATTATGACACAAATGATACCAGGGAAAGATTAGGTCTGTTTGTAATTAGAAGATGCTTTCACCATCTGTGATTCTGCATAGTATTTTCTGAAAGCTGGCATGCTCTAGCTGTGAGTATATATTTCAAGCTATCAAGCAATTACTAAACAAGACAAAAATTGAACACAATTGATACAATAAAAAGAAGAAAAAGTGGAATTACAAAATGCTCAATTAAAACCATTACCAATAAAATTGTGGAAGATAAAAGCAGAAAAACTTTTAAGTTAACAAACAGAAAATTAATAAATATTGTAAATAATAATTTAGATATAGCAAAGAGCATGTTAAATGTTAATGGACTAAATATTCTAATGAAAATGCAAAGAGTGGGTCAAAACTAGAACTCAAATATATATTGTTTATAAAACATTCTTCAAATAAAAAATATAATATAACGGCATATACAGATATCTATGTTTATCTCAGAAAAAATAAAGACTCTAGAAAAATATAAGTTATAAATTACAAAGAGGAGCATTGCATAAAAATGAGAAAGTCAATACTCCAGAAAGAGACAATACTCCTTACTATATATGTGCCTAACTATGTCGTGTCAAAATAAATGAGACAGATACTGATAGAACTTTCAGAGCAAGTGGATAAATACACTGTTTTAATCGGCTACTTTAATTTTATTTTATCAAAAATAGAACAGATCATGTGGGCATAAAACCAGAAGGACATAGTTAAAGTCGGTAGTATCAATCATGTGTAATTGATGCCTACAGACTACTCCATTCAAAAAGTTTCTCATTCTTTGAAGCTCATCTGGAACATTCAATACAAACCACATTATGTGCTGTAAGAACTCTTTAACAATTCTGAAAGAATAATAATTGTGCAATATCTACACTCATATCACAAAGGAATTAAGTTAGAAGCAGAAAAAAAACAGTAGAAAAACATTCCAAAAACATTTAAAGCTTAAACAACACATTTCTGTTAACACATGGATCAACAAAGAAGTCTCGAGAGAAATAACAATATTGGAATTAAAGTAAAATAAAATATAATATGAGAACATCACTAAAACAGCAACTGTGTAGAGTGAAATGTGCATATTGAGTGCTTCTAGAAAATGAGAAAGATTGAAAAATCAATCATCTAAATTTCTATTTTAAGAGACCAGAAAAACAAAAGCAAATTAAAATCCAAAGAAGAGAAGTGTTAAGAATTGAAGAAGAATCCAGTGAAATCTAAGATGCAAAAATCAATAGGACTAAAAGCTGAAAACGGCAGCAAAATTGAAAACTCTCTATCCAAATGAAGCTAAAAGGAACAAAACAAATGTCAGGAAGGTCCAACACCAAAAGTTAAATATTGCGTAAGTTAACCTGTCAGTAGGGTTTCATAAACTGTTGCAAATTTATAACCTTGTACACCATAAGTAGTTATGGTAGAGGTGGGCAAATTGTGTATGTGTAGGGTAAAAAGCTATGTAAGAACTCTGTGTAGTTAATACTCAATTACTCTGTTAGCTTAGAGCTGCTCTAAAAATAATACATGTGTGTGTGTGTGAAGCATATTTATTTTTTCTTAAAATAATGCTTTTTAATTAACAATATCTACAGAGGAACAAGGTGAAATGTGACAGAAAAAAAAAAACCCTACCTCTGGCCTCAGTAAACATGCACAAGTGCATTTACCGGTATACATACATGCCTGCATAGGCACATTAGACACCTATGCAAGGATAATAATAAATCAATGATGGAATATTTACTTTGCATCTCATGCTCACAAACATTCGTAGATGGACTGACTGAGTTTCTGAGAGGGTAAGTTTCTCAGCCAAGATGCAGAAATTGAACATTCATTCCTCAGTTTCTCTACCTGATCCTTTATCCCTAAACCCACAACACCATATTTGTTTGTTTCCTGGACCTTGATTAGAAGGTAGATCTGCAGAATGGCTGGGACTGTAACAGGCAAACCAACACTGAATTATTCAATGCACTACAGGGTGTTTCACCAGCTCTGCAGTGCTGGCAACTTAAGCCAGATGCATTTGTGATGAGGAGAGTTTTCTGTACTCAGTAGGAAGTTTTACAGAATACCAGCAATACTTCCTATATGTCAGCAACACTCACACTTCTCTATAGGGCTGTTTAAATAATCTCAGACCTTGCTAACTGTCCCCTGGAGACAAAACTACCCTGTTGAGGCACCATTGCTTGTATGTGCTCTGTCATCCTGGTTTCAATTGTGTGATTGAAGTTAACCTTCCTTTAGCTACTGAACACTTCAGCTTTCTGTCACTGTGTCCTTTTCAATCTGACCTTTCTTAGATGTCAGCGATCACTCTTTGTCACAGCTAGATCAACAACAAAACAAAGATGATGCTTCACAGAACGAATATAATTTTTCGAACATAACTGCCTCATACTCAACAACCCCAAATAATATGTGCTAAGAGACCAAGAACATTTTGATATTCAAGAAATTCCAGTCTCTCTTACTTTGCCCATCTTAAGGCTGAAATGATCCAAACTAAATTTTCATCTCCACTAGACGAATCAGGTTATCCCAGTGCTCTGTTCAGATTCCTCCCTAAAACTGATAAAAACAAAACAAACAAAAGAACTTTGTTTCAGATTGGGACAATCTTTTCTTAAATTATTTTTATTTTTTATATTAATTACAGGTTATTTAATTTGTATCCCAGCTGTGGCCTACTTCCTCATTTTCTCCCAATGCCACCTTCCCTCCCTCCCTCCTCTCCTCCCTGTCCCTCTCTATGTCCACTGATAGGGGAGGTCCTTCTCCCCTTCCATCTGACCCAAGCTTATCAGGTCTCATCAGGACTGGATTCCATGTCCTCCTTTGTGGCCTAGCTAGGCTGTTCCTCCCATGGGGGGTGGGGAGGTCAAAGAGCCAGCCACTGAGTTCATGTCAGAGACAGTCCCTGTTCCCTTTACTAGGGTACCCACCTGGATACTGAGCTGCCATGGGCTACATCTGAGCAGGGGTTATAGGTTATATCTATGCATAGTCCTTGGTTGGAGAATCAGTCTCAGACAAGACCCCTGTGCCCAGTTATATTTGGTTCTTGTGGAGCTCCTGTCCTTTCCAGGTATTATTAATACCCCCTTCTTTCATATGATTCCCTGCACTCTGCCTAAAGTTTAGTTATGAGTCTCAGCGTCTGCTTTGATACACTGCTAGGTAGAGTATTTCAGAGGCCCTCTATAGTAGGCTACTGTCCTGTTTCTTGTTTTCTCCTACTTCCAATGTCCATCCAATTTGTCTTTCTGAGTGAGGATTGATCATCTTACCCCAGGACCTCCTTCTTGTTAAGCTTCCTTAGGTGTACAGATTTTAGTATATTTATCTTATCTTATAAGTCTAGTATCCACTTAGTGAGTATATACCATGTGTGTCTTTCTGCTTCTGGGATATTTCACTCAGGATGATCTTTTTCTAGGTCCCACCATTTGCCTGCAAAATTCATGCTTTCCTTGTTTTTAATTGCTGAGAAGTATTCCATTGTGTAAATGTACCACAATTCCTGTATCCATTCCTCCATTGAGGGAGAATGGGACAATCATACATGTATGTGTTAAGTAGACATTTAGGAACACCTGGACCAAAAATGATGTCTCTTTACTTTTGCCTATATAGTTTATGCTTCTCAGATATGACCTAAAATGTATTTTTGTTGACTATGAAAGTTGGAATAGGATCTGTGGACTAAGTCCATCTATTGTTTCGTTCTAAACAAGAATGATGTCACAGATTTACATAACAATGCCTCAGAATTTGATGTGGAGTAGAATTCACAATCCTGAAATAGACTTTCTCTTTTTTTTTTTACTTTTTTTAATTTTTTATTAATTACACTTTATTCATTTTTATCCCCCCATAAGACCCTCCCTCCTCCCCTCCAGATCCCACCCTCTCTCCCCTTTCTGCATGCATGCCCTTCTCCCCAAGTCCACTGATAGGGGAGATTCTTCTCTCCTTTCTGATCTTAGTCTATCAGTTCTCATCAAAAGTGGCTGCAATGTCCTCTTCTGTGGCCTGGTAAGGCTGCTCCCCCCTCAGGGGGAGGTGATCGAAGAGCAGGCCAATCAGATTATGTCAGAGGCAGTCCCTCTTCCCATTACTAGGTAACCCACTTGGACACTGAACTGCCATGGGCTACATCTGTGAAGGGGTTCTAGGTTATCTCCATGAATAGTCCTTCGTTGGAGTATGAGTCTCTGGGAAGACCCCTGTGTTCAAATTTTCTTGTTCTGTTGCTCTCCTTGTGGAGTTCCTGTCCTTTCCAGCTCTTACTATTTCCCACTTCTTACATAAAATTCCATTCACTCTGCCCAACAGTTGGCCATCAGGCTCAGGATCTGCTTTGATGGTCTGCAGGACAGAGGCTTTCAGAGGCCCTGTGTGGTAGGTTCCTAGGTTGTTTCCTGTTTATACTCACTCATATAGACATACAACATAGGACAAACCCACTAAAATCTGTGCATCTAAAGAAACTAAGCAAGAGAGAGGACCTTAACCAAAATGTTCAATCCCCATCCTGAAAGGCAAAGAGGATGGACATCAGAAGAAGAAGAAAACAGGAGACTTTCTCTTTTGATTTTTAAGAGATGAATGTGTGTGTGTGTGTGTGTGTGTGTGTGTTTCTATGTGATATTGTGCATACATAAATGATGTTGGTATTTAGGTGTGTGCAGTATTTCTATATACATATGCCTATGTATGTAATTTTATGCATCAATGAGAAATGTATGACTGACATGCAGTCGTCTATGTCAGAGAAAGAAGTGAAAAGGCAAGTTTAATATTTTTGTCTAATCTGCATAAAGCACACTTATACGATTACAGCCCATCTTGGAAGGAAAAAAAATTGTACTTTCTTGCTTCTAATGGCTTGATAATAGCCATTATCAGCACAATGTAAATGAAAAGAAAATAAAAGGGGACATTTTTATGTACTGCCCATTAAAAGCAGCATGCATATAAACTCATGAACTTGGAAAATAAATAAACAGACTGGTTGCCAGACAAAAGCTTGATTTTGTTTTCGGTCCTATGGATGGATAGTTTGTCATTAAAAAGATAGAGCTGTTTAAGCTGTCCCAAGGGAGAGACTTAAAGTGGGATAAAAAAGATTCTAGTGGAGTATGCAGACCTGAGCCAATTTTAAATAATTGCTATTCTATCCCAAACACAAAGAGATTGTGTTGAGTCATGGCCCATCAGCCACACGAAGCAGGCTGATGCAGTGGAGATGTCATGCTCTTCAGAAGCCCATGGGGTTGAAGAAAAAGGCCAGAGTCTTTCTCTACACTGTGTGATAAAATGACTCTTAAAGGCTGTGTGTTTTCCTTTCTTATTTGCCATTTGTCCTTGCTTATTGTTAGAAATTTGTCTGTAAGTCATACAGTAAAATTCAAAGGCTATTTAAGTCAAATGGCTTCCATTAGCCTCTCTAAATAGGTGACACTCCATAAGGCACTTTCATATGAATCTGTAGCAAAGGTAATGATAGTTGGATCTTCACACATGAACCTGGAAGAGATTTTGCCTACATGGTGCACATAATAAGGCAGTGCTTTGTAGATGCTCACTATATGACCTTTGTCACTCCTCTGTAAAACACAGATAAGGATACAACCTGGATTTCCTGAATATGGTGGGGACCACATGAACAAGACCCTATGCAAGGAGAAGAAAGGCATATTAAGTTCCCAGAGGCAACAGCTACTACTCTCAGCACTGATCTTGTTACCATTTGAATCTTAATAAATGACAATTGTTTATGTTAATGAAACTAGCAGCACCAGTGGGAAAGAAAATAGGTGATCCTCTTTCCAGCTCTTATGCTTTGGAGTGATGTCATGTGCTAAGGAATGTTAAGTAAGAGCTCACAGCAATGTTTGTAGAGAAGTAGACAGGGAAAAAGAAGATGAAGAGAAGGAGGAGGGGGGAAACGAGGAAGAGGAGAAGAGAAGAAGGAGAAGAAGAAGGAGAAACAGCAGCAGCAGCTGGAGATAAATATTCAGAATCTGGACTTTGTTGGAGAAATCAAATTTGAGTGTCATTCGTTCTCCTAAAAATGGGGGTGGGGTGGGGGAAAATACCCAGGAGGACTAGGACATCACCTTCTTGCAATCGCTGATCGATGCTGTGGATAAAAGGGTACTATAAACAAAGTTTAGCTGGTAGCTGACACAGAGACCATAAGGACTAAATGAGGAGAAAAGCACGAAATGGACTTGAACAATTTGTGGTTCAGGTACTAACTAGATAGGACAGAGGCCTAGAGATGGTGGAATTTAACCCTAGCCTGAGACAACAACAAGGAGGCTTCTTGCTAGGGAACATGATTTTTGGATTCTCAAAGAGTGTGAGACACTTAGAAAAAATGACAGTTGTAACCATTCATGAACTATGGCCCATCTTACTAAACCATTCATGAACTATGGCCCATCTTACTAAAATGTGCTGAGCATAAGTCTTTCTTTCTGGAACATGTCGAAAATAGAATATGTGATGTGCTGATATATAGTATCTATAGTTTAGGACTGGTTCTCCCTGTCTACCGACTCTGTATGCATGAATTTAGTCAACTGCAAACTGAAAAAATTAAAATACATTTGCAGTTTGGGGCAGTGAGAATTTAGCAAATCTGGCAACCGGCGTTTGATTCCTAGAACCCACATAAATGTAGAAAGAGAGAACTGACTCTGTTGTCCTCTGACCTCCACACGTGTGGCATGTGTCCCCTCCTCCCTACACAAAATATACACATACAAATAACAGTACAACATTTTTAATGCATCTACATTGCACTTACACTGAGTTTTTCTTTGCATAACTCCCCAAATAATACAGAGCGACAGCTATTTTTGACTGCATCATTGCATCAAGTGTTAAAAATAATCTAGAGATAATTTAAAGAACTGCACAGGGGAAACGCATAGGACATATGCAACAACTTAATTTCTGTGAGGGACTTGAGTATTTCCAGGTTTTGATATCTAAGATCATCCTGAAATGAGTGCCCTCAGGATACCTAGGGACAACTATGCTTATGAAATATAAAGACGCATCATCAAAGTTTATCGCTCATTACCTCTTTCAGCCAATGCCAGGCTTTCTTGCCAAGCATTTACTGCCTGTTCCTCACCAGCTCTGGTCTTTGCATTGCAATCTGTTACTCTGTAAAATACCCGTTCCTACGCTCTACACTTTAATGAACAGGGCAAGCCTTCTCTGGCACTGCTCCCTCACTGTCTCCCTCTTTCCCATCCCTCCCTATCTTGCTATCCATGCCTCTGCCTTAAAAGGCCTGAAGCCCTGCTGAGGATAAGAGGGCATGTTTAATGCAGGGCACACACCCATCAGGGACCACTTCCCAGACCTCAGCTTCTCCCTTCATAATTGAAGTGGAGTCTTTGAAATGTTCCTGGGGCTTTCTCTGAAGTTGAAGCTACCAGTTTCTCCTGCTGCCTCACAAACCCTTAATTTGTCAGTAAAATTGTTCAGTTTACTTATGACTACTTGGGGTTTTTTCATTCTTCAGCAGCAGCTGAAGCGGAGCCTGGTGAGCAATGCCTATTTTTATGAAACTCCCTTGCACAAAACTCAGGCTATGTCTCAGGGGTGCTTCAAGAGAAAATGAATGAGTGGATCCTTTCCAGGACACCTCTGAGTACTAGGGGATTTTAAGTTCAGCTTTTATTTTATCTAAGGATGAGGATATATGGTGCTTTCTTCTAAATATATACTAAAAAATCTCAGTGTTAATTTTTCTCGTAGTTATTGTCCAGTGTTCTCAGGTGTATAACTTAGGAATTTACCTTATTACTTTTTAAGCCTTAGCTTTCCTATCTCTATAATGGGGTTAAATATAACATTACTAGTAATCTGAAAGCAAAACAAACAAACAAATGTAAAAACAAAACAAACAAAAAGACAAAAGAGTAAGTGTAACCCAACCAAACTATCATACTAAAGGTACAATTGTCATAGCAGATAAGTAATTTTCAGCATTGGAAGAAATTTTAATTTACACATAACAACATATTCTAGACCTTATATTTAATGGGAAAGATAGCCATGAATGAATATTGGCACTTTTAATACTGTGAAGGGCGATAGAAACCTGTGGCCATAGATAAAGTTATAGAAGTGAGCTTTTGGCTTTTTGTTTTGTTTTGTTTTTTAATGTACAAATCCATCTCCCAACACCTTGCCTTCCAGAATTTCAAGCCTATGTATCTGAAGCAATAATAATAGAGAAACTGTAATACCATTTGTAGTATTCAGGGACCACTCTGTAGCTACTAGTCAAAAATATCTTAGGAAGGGTTTCTGGATTCATGAAGGCTTTTTCATCATTCCCCATTAAGCCTGTGAGAGTTGCATCTGTGAGGTGGATGCTGGGAATTTTCTCAGATTGACTACATGGATGAATCAAGTCATCTGACTCTGCCTCATTCTAAACAGCAATTTTTTTTAAATTTTCAACATGATATGATCCATTGAAGCATCAGCAACTTCACTTTTTGCACTCAAAAAGTTGCAGACACTGTAATAAGAAAGGAAGAAGGGATTTCTGAGGGTTAAAATTCTTGATTTGTTTTTTCCCCATCATTTATATACAAGGCTAAACTGCAGCCTATCTCAGACCAGGTAGAAGAGATATACATAGATCAATACAGACAAGTGTGAGGGCACCTTGCTCAGCTGGATAATCAAGAATGAAAAGGGGCATCTTTTAAACCACTCAATTATGGATGTTCTACGTGATCTGAGAAGCAGGAAGAAAAACAATAAAGCAGCCTTAGAAATAAACCACCTCTCAGTAAGGTTGCTCTGCACTCTGGAGGTTTGCTCCTGTGTAGGAATCTGTGCTCAGATAGCAACCCTGTAGGCCTTTTTCTAAGAAGACTTTCAAACATTCCACTGGGATACGTTTGCCCTGGTATATCCAGTGCCCAGAACTATGTTGAGTGTAATAGGAAATATACAGGAAGATTCATAAGCCCCCGTTGACATATGTTACAGAGGGCAGGAGAAAGTCTCTGCAGGAAGACATCCAGAAAAGTTTCCCTTGTCCCTGCTCCTTGAATACTGAGAATTCATTGGCAAGTCATTTCTGTCTCAGTTTCTCTGTTTACACAAGAACACCAAAAGAGTCCTCCTCTTAGGGTTGTTGTTATGCTTTCTTATAATCAACTGACACATAGAAGCTGCTCGGTGAATTCCAGTATTCTCCTTCTGCACTTCTCAGAGGAAATCTCAGGCACTGGGCGTCCTGGTTAGAAAAAAAGGAAAATGGGAAATATGGGGATAATAAATTCCAGTATCTGCCTGCTGGACCTTTTATCTGTACTTAGAAATGGGGTGTTTATAGAGACAAGGTAGATCTGCAGCGATGCATTATTAATAGCTCGCGGTACGGTCTGGGTGATGGGTATCTACCCCCTGAGACATCTAGCGACAGCTGCACTCTTTCTCAGGGAAAACAACCACATCAAGCTAGAGCAGAAAATTCCAAGGGAGCAAAGAACCAAAAGAATCCAGTATTCTAGTCCACAGTGCTTCATTTAGGATTACTAGAGGGTCTTTTCCCACTCTACAACATCACCAGCATCATGAATCTCTTGCCTTGGTTTTACAACATTCTTTTTTAGAAGTTTTTTGCTGTCCCAAAGGCCACTATTTGCTGAACTTCTCTGTTTTCTTAGATGCTTTATAATGGTTTGTGTACTAACAGCACAGCAATAATGTCAATATTTTCTGTGTAATATGGTAAACTGCTTATGCTGAGTAAAGATTGCTTGTTTCTGAAGATGCTTAGACAGAGTGATCACAGAAGATGAAAATGTGGAGTTGGGCTGTGGAGTCAGAGCATTAGAGTAGCTAAGAGATTAACGTGAACTAAGAGAATAAAGAGATCATTGGCTCCCACTAGTCCTATTTTACAGAAATGAAAAGGTGAAGGGGCATGATAAAGGTGACACCGTAAATTAAAAACTGAATAAAGAAAGATAGGAGCTTTGGGGTTCACTGCCACACTTTCATATTTATTAGAGTAGAAAAAGACTTCACTTGATGAATATGCAATGTGGGATATTGGAAGGATGAGCTAAGCCACAGCTCCTATTCCACACTAACTCTTTTGTACTCCATTCCTGAGGTTAGAACATCAATCACATGATGACACCTTCCTTTGCCTCAATCTGAACTTGCACTTACAGTCTAGTTCATTGTTGCTTCACCGTCATCCTGGAGAATGCAGCTACCCCTTGGATGCCTTCAAAGGTAAACATGTCATGACAATAGTTTTTCCAGACTCAGAGTTATTTTTACTACCATGATTCATTCAGCTATTTAGAGGAAACCCAAGACAGACATAACTGTACTATTTGCTGCAACCTATATAAAGCAGGATTAAATATTATATGCCGGGGCATCAGATTCTACCAGATATAGTCTGTTCATTTTCTATGGACTATGTTTTGCTTTGCTTTTGTTTTTTTATTTTCAATGACTTGTGATTACATCAGTGTGTCAAGGAAGAATTCATAACCTTCAGAAATGGTCTCAGTAAGGCTAGCAAGCAATATGATACACTCCTGCACCATGATACACCCCTATACCACAATACACACAGTAACGTGATGGACCTCTCTGCCATGATACAACCATATCAGGATATAACCCTACACCTCAATATAACCCTACACCACAATCATGACACATCCCTACATCATGATGACCCTCCACACTTTGCAAAGTTTAATGCCAGCTACAGACAAGAGCTAATTCTGTAACAGAAGATAATGAGAGCAGTTTAACTAGAGAGAACAATATGGGTACTTTTTTTCTTTTTTTAGCTATTAGCATTAAAAAATTCAGGCTGCTTTCTCTAATTATTCTCTTGTTCTGCCATCTTTTCTTCCCTTTTCCTTCAAAACATTCAGTGAGTGGCTTCAGCCCTGGAATTTTAACATCTCCCAGGATGAATAACTTTCTAAGTTCATGATATATATGGCGAAAAACATGGTCTATGAGGAAAAAAAACCATAGGAATGCTTGGGAAGAAACTGGCATGCAAAAATTTATCTGAAACGTTGACATCTCCAAAAGCATAATAGGAGGGCATGACCTTTGTGATTCAACAGGAGTGTATCATATTGCTTGCTAGCCTTACTGAGACCATCTCTGATGGTGATGAACTCTTCTTCACTTTACCACACTTGCAGCTGACTAGGCTGTACATAGGTTAGTAATGGTTGAGGACACTAACATCTGTTGATAACTTTATGAGTGAAATTCTCTTGCCTAGAATACCAATGCCTTTAGAGAAAATGGTCAGACCAGATCCAGATCTCCTAAGAATCACTTTCTGCATATGTGTGTTCAAGGACATGCAGAATCAGTGGATTATGTGGTGGAGATGTAGATTTTACTCCTCCAATGCACATTTATGCATTGGATTCTATCTGGAACATACTTCTAAGAATCCCCGTATTATGTTATATACCCTGCCAACTCCAACATTGTGCTCTCTCGGGAGTTAACACATCAAGTGTTCAATGCTGTGTTTTGGATAATTCTCTCCTCCAAGACTTCTAATATCAAAAGTTCATTGCTGCCTGGGCAATGTTAAGGGATGTGCCTTTAAGAGGTAGTCAGGCCATGAAGGCTCCTCCTTTATAGAAAAACTATTTCAGCCTCCTAATGACCTCTCTGCCACCCATTTCACCAGCTCTTTGTGGATGCCTGAACCTTGGGTAAAAGACTACCGTTATCTGTAATTGTAAGCCAATAAAGTTCTGTTCAATTGCTCTCAGCTAGAGCATCCTGATACAAAACAAACTAACATTGTTGTCCGGGGCAAGTAATTGCAATGGAGTTCATGCAGAATTTGGCTTCTATCATGGCAATTTTGAGAGATATCTAGTATCACTGAGAAATTTCTACCATGGCAGAGGAACAGGAGGGTTCATGTAAACCTCCCACTGTCTTAGGGTTATGAATCTTCCCTCTGTATCAAGATGTTTTCATGTTTTCTTCTCTCTGCATAAAGATCTTTCAGATCCACAAGACCACCTTCACTCTCCATTCCTCTCACATATTTACTCTCTATATTCCCCAAGTGTTCAATGCCAAATTTGCAGCCATCTGTTTCTGGCCTCCATTCCCAAGATTAAGCCAACAGGACAGAATGAGCTTCTCTTTGTTCAATTTTGTTGTTGAAAACCAAGGAGAAAGAAGAACATTAACTATTGTTAATTTGTCTTGTTTTTCTCCCCAAATATGACTTGAAAATACTCACTGCTTAGTCTTTTGTAAAGTGTTTCCCAAATGTTTCTTATCACTCTATAGCTAAACAATATTTTACCCCAATTAAAATTGCAGAGATGAAGGGATAAAACTGTTAAATGATTTACATATTAGGCAGCTAACAAGAAGTCCAGCACTTATAGACTTCTTTGATAACGCTGCAGAGAAATGGAGGTAAAAATATGAAAACAAAACCATGGCCATTATAAAAGCCACATATTTGTTAGAGTTTGAAATTAATGGCACTGAAAATTATGTTAGCAAAACAAGTCTCAGAAAGAGGAATACTTCATATTTTCTCTCATATGTAGATTATAGATTCTGAATCATGTGTGCATGCATGAATGCATGCATCTCTCTCTATCTCTCTCTCTGATTGAAGAAATAGAAAGGAAACCTCTTAAATTTTTAAATGTAAAACTCACCTACAAAAATTATGTGTATGGGGTTAAAAATAAAAATGGCAGGGTAATAAAGAGATTTGAAGCAAGGCACAGAGAGAGAGTGAAAACCTAGAGGATAAAAGAATAGATTTGACAGAAAAAAAAAACTGAAGGCTACTGAAGGAGACCTGTCTGAGGGGGCAGGGGAACAGGGGTGAGGATGGCTAAATGTGGACAAATGAAAACACAGAATGCATGAAAATGTCATAATGAAACATGACTTTGTAATGATAATTTCATAAAATTAACAAAACACATAAGACAATTTGACCTTAAGAGAAATGAAACTTTTTGTTTGCCTTTCTGGTGTAAAGTTTTTCTTTTCTTCCCTTCTTCATTGTTATCCACATGCCTTCATCCCTTCTTCAAGGTCAAATTATGTCATTCTTTGAAAAAAAAAACTATGTTGATTTTAAATGCCTGATATAGCTAAGTTCTCAAAGTAGTTCAAAGTTTTGAAAATGAATCATGTTTCACACAGGCATCAACAGCAAGCCAATTTTCTTGGCATTAAATGGTTTCCTGGATATCAAATTCACCAAATGATTTCACTTTGTTCCATCATTTATCCCTGACAGCACTTTAGAATCACAAAGGCACCAAGCATTTCTTGAGGAATTCATAATGCTAATCGCCATGGTTGTTATTTATCAAGCCACACTATATGCCAGGCACCTTGTTAAGTAATTCATGCAGTCTCATCTGACCATCACTGCCACTCTATCAGGTAGGCATCACTACCTCAGGTTGTCCTAAGGAGGATAAGCAGAGCTCAGAAACGTTAAATAATGACCCTAAGGCTACAAAGTCAGTAATGATCAGAACTGGGGCAAGGGGAGTCTAGGCGTACAGAGCCACACCCAGGCAGTTTGCCATTTCATGATTTGATCTTTCAGAATGGAATAGGAAAATGTCATAAGAACCAAAGAGAAAAAGTGCCTGTGATGATCCCCTAAGTATAATATAGTCATATTTCCTCAGATATAAATGTCCTAAGGGCAGACTTTGCTTTTAAAGTTCTAGTGCGGAGAAAAAAAAAGCAAACTATAACAGATGGATGAATTTCCCATCACCCTGCAATAAAATGATGACATTTCAGTCAACACAATTACTGCTCAGTCAGCACCACACCTGTGAGTCAATTTCAGATCACATCAATGGGATCATACCTGCACTTCACATCTTGGAATAAAGGCTGGAAAATCTAACAATGCAGTTCTGAAAATATTCATGAGTTTTGTCTCTGATATGGGCAGAATATTCTCCATCATCTCTTCACCTTCCTTTCTTTTCTATAAAAATACCTGGATGAGTTGTAGTCCCAGAATCATGGAGATTTGTAGAAGATTGTTTTGTATCTTTAATATAATGTAACACAAAAGTTATTCCACCCTTCACAATTTAAAACAAAATCATCTTTTCAAAATTATATGAATGGGATGAAATTAAGTATACTCAAAGGAATGTTGGCTGGCACATCCCAAAATGGAAGTGTTTATATTCATAATATTTATCATCTTTTATGGAAGGATTGTTAATGTGTTAAGTATCTTACATTCATTATTTCTAAAATTATATGTGAGAGAAAAATTTTCCCACTTTCTGGAAAGGCAAACTGAGGGCTGTGAGGCTGAAGTACTTGCTAAGGTTGGCCTTTTGCATCACTACAATTAATCTGACAACAAACAGTTTTTTTTACAGTTTGAACACAGCTCTTTCTCCTTTCCACACTCTTGCTCAGCAGGCATCTAGCACTAGCCTGCATGGAAGTCCAAGCTCATCATCAGGAGGCAAGCATCCATCTTGTAATCCATTCACTCTTAAGGCAGACCGTGTCACAGAATCAAATCCAGTTCCAGCAACTGTGAAAAGGAGACTTCATTAGATGAAGGATGTTTGCTAGTCAAGTTTATGTTCTAAAGAGCTGGAGGCCCTGAGCCTACTTCAGAAGCCCACTTCTACCCAAACCTATAACCTGAATTCCAAACTTGTGTGTAAGTGTGTCCACATATGTAGAGGCCAGAGGTCATCTTCGACTGTCTTTCCTTACGCATTGTTCACCTTCTCTTTTGAAACAGTGGCCTTACTGGAAACTGGGACTTAGCAGTTTGTCTAGGCTGGCTGGCAAAGGAGCATGAGGGATCATAAACACATACCATACCGTCATGTACAACTTTTCCCATGGGTTCTGAGATCAAACTCAAGTCCTTCTGCTTGTACAGCAAGCCCCTTACCAACTCATCCATTTCCTATGCAAGATTTGCTGTTGTTGTTTTTAATCTTGTAGTTCCTACTATTCTTTGAATGGTAACTTCACTTACGTTTGTGTGGATGACTCTGGTTAAATAGCTGCTTCTTTGGGTATTTAAATATTTCAGCTCACCATGGTCTCTGTGTCCCTCTGAGTGAGCAGTTTTTCAATTGAGTGAAGGACAGCTTCACTTCTACACTCAAAACAGTGCAGGAAGACAGGCATTAATGGGAGTTTTTAGCTCTACGTATGTAAGATAAAGCAAATGGCTTCTCCATTTTACAGATGAACAAAGTGAGGATCAGAGGAGGCAACACTCCATTCCAGGTTCCAAGTTAAATCTATGCCCTCCAGCTTTGAGCAAGCTCACCTGACTCCAACGTCATATCGTCTTAACACTGGTTATTCTTCACTGTGACCTTGTAGAACTTAAGAACTTCAAGATGTTTTGCCTGCACACAATGGCCATCATTTGCAAGATGAGTTTAAGCCCTGCAGAGCTCATCTAGCCTTCAGGGAGGAATCCTCTCTTGGGGTTCTGAATCATTTGCAAAACTAGATCTGAATGCATAGGTAATGACACTGCTGGGGAGTTGGGCAAGTTCACTAGTCAGATGCCAGCTGGCTCAGGGGACCATCTCTCTTCTCATTCCTGGAGCAAGCCACGTTAGGTCTGGCCACGCTCCACTGCTTTTGGTGCCCAGTTTCACAGTCTTACCTCCCCACAGAAAGAACATTTCCTATCCCCGGGATCACCCTTTGGATATTTCTAACTGTTGCTCCAGCTCTGCAAACACACCCGGAAGCAGTATCTTCATTTTTACTATTTTCAGTTACAGATCCTAATTTGATGTAAAACCTGTCCCTGTCGAGGAAACATGTCCCTGTGCAGCAGACCCACTGGACACCCAAATGAAACTGCATAAGGCATAGTCATTCTACTGAACAATTTGCAAATATCGCTGCTCTTTGCCAAGCCTTTTTGGCAAAATCAGCTACACTGACTGGAAAGCTTTTCCAGACAGAAATTTGGGCACCTTATACATTCCTTGCTACATTTTTCTGGTACAAAGCTTCCCTTAAACTCATGTAAGTTCCAGACAATAGAAGTGTCACTCAGGTAATTAGTTGCATTAGTTTTTCAGGAAGCATTATTCAGCAGTTTTCTTTCACAGAGAGGGGATGGGCCTTCTTTTAGAGACCAAAGAATCATTTGTAAGACAAAGTTCTGTACTGAATATTCTTTGTGTTTGTAGGTGGTGTGTGTGTGTGTGTGTGTGTGTTTCAAAATATTAAAGTCAAATTTAATATTAAAGTCAAATTTCTTTGGAAAAATAATGAGAGATATTCTTCTATCCTTTGTCAAGGAAATTAAGAATATAGAATAGATTTGTCATGGAGATGGGTCCTGGATTCTAAGTCTAAATCTAACTAATGGCTATTAGCATGATCTTAATATTAAATACATACATATATATATATATATACACAGAGAGGTAATATATAAGAAGAAATATTAAGTTAAAGTTAATATTGGAAACAGTCATAAGTAAAATGAAATAAAGAGTAGACAGAGCTACAGTGTTTACGGAGCTTCCTTTCTATATCAGCTACTTTTCTCACTGCGAGAAGCCATCCTGACAAAAGCAACTTGAAAGAAGGCTGTATTTTGCTTATCGTTTGAGGGGATACAATCTTTTCACAGTCGGAGAAGCATGGCAACAGGGGCATAGGGCATCTCCAGTCTGGGAGTAGAGGGAAGTGAATGCTGGTGCTCAGTTATCACTCTATTTTTGTTGTGGTGGTGGTGGTGGTGGTTGTTCAGTCTAGTACCCCAGCCCGTAGAATGGTACTGCATGTTGTCTTCTCATCTCAGTCAATCTAACCTAGAGAAATGTGCCACAGACAGGCCCAGATGTTTGCATCCTGAGGGATTCTTCTTCCTGCCAAGCTGAAAATAGGTATTGATCATAACTTATTCTTTCACAGGTATACATAGCTTTAAAAAACCTTGAACTTTTCACCTAGAAAACTGACATAAAAGAAGTGATATATCCAAATTGGCTCATTGTAACCATTTAATATGTAGGTAATATGATAATAATATGTAGATAATATGATAATAATAAACTCAAGATTATATGCTATGAACTTGAATGTTTTCACATGACAAAAATCCCAGCTCCATCTTTTTATCATTCTTTGAAAACTATTTTTTTAATTTTTATATTTTATATTAATTACAGTTTATTTACTTTGTATCCCAGCTGTAGCCCCTCTCTCATTCCCTCCCAATCCCACCCTTCCTCCCTCATCTCCTCCCTGCCCCTCTCTAAGTCCACTGATAGGGGAGGTCCTCTGCCCCTTCCATCTGACCCTAGTTTATTAGGTCTCATCAGGACTGGCTGCATTTTCCTCCTCTGTGGCCTAGCAAGGCTGCTCCTCCCTCAGGCGGGGGGAGATCAGAAAACCACAACTATTATAGTTGCTCTTTCTGAAGGAAGGTGCCACAGACTAGAATGATCATTTTCTGATGCTCTGTTGGTACTAACACTCTATGACTGAGCACACAGCTCCAGTGGAGCTGCTTAGGGATCTGGATTCACAGTACCAATCTGTGTTCAGAGTAGTCCCAGGTAATTAATTTCCAGGCTATTAATAAGGGACAATATGTTAATTTGAATGGCCAGGTATGTCATTATGCTACCCATGACTCACAGGTTTCTTTCTGACACTTAAAAGACTACTTTCAAGATACTTAAGTGAAAACAGAGTTTTAGCAACAATTTCAGTCCACTGGGACTTTTAAAATGTTACTAGAATCACGGCTTTCTAGCCCATAAAGTTGATGCAGGATATATGGTTTAGGACATTCCAAGAGTTCCTATGAGACAGTGTAGCCAGAAATATCAGTTAGCACAGATGTCCTGAGAGAGGAGTTGCACAAGAAATGACACCTAGCTCAAGAGAAATGAGCAGGGCATTCAGTAGATTTTCTTGAATCCAGTACACATTTTCCTCCATCTTCCTCCATCCCTGAGAATGATCCTATGTGGGTGTGATTATACATAAAAGAAGGAATGGGAAGCTGGAGCCACACAGTATGCCAGACTCCAAAATGGAGGAGCTGATGCTCTGGACTTGTTTTTGTGCAGAGACAAAAAAAAAAAAAGCTTGTTCTCAAATTTAGTCTACAGCTGGTTTATTATTAATTTGTTCTCCTTTTCACTTCTAAATTCTTATTTTTCTTTCTTTTTTAAAAACACGGTGGAAGACTTTAATAGCACAATATTTTGAAAAACATAATTGCATAAATATATCACACATTTGAAAGCTCTAATTTCCGGGTGAACAGAAAAAAGCCCGATTAATCTTCTTGGGATACACCCCGTGAGATGACATCTATGTTAGTGCGCATGTTCTTTGTTACTGGGAAAAGATCACAAAGTCACTCATTTGTTTAAATCCACTTGATCATCTTTGCTGATTGGTTAAATATGATGGCAGCCATCTTGTGGCATAACCGCCATGCTTTCCTTGTTAGGCCCTCCAGCTAGATTTTCCAATACAGTGTGCTAGCAAATCACACATAGATAAAAACAGAAAGTCATGTGGGACTTTACAAGCTAATCTTAGCTACATAGACTTGCTTGATTCTGTAATAGTATCTTAAGATAAACCAGAGACATTCCAAAGAAGTTAAAATAGTCTTTTCACTGTGGCCAATAAATATACTCTGCTTTCTGGTGTAACTGGGGTGTGGTGCGTGTTTAACCTGTCTTGAGCCATTCAGGACCATGCTTCGGATCCTAAGACCCTATTAATTGAATTCTGATATCAAGCTGTTTCATTTTTATAATTTTCACAGAGTCTTGGAGCCTGTCCTCATAAGCTAGAACTGATTACTCTGGAAAAGCCATGCTTCTCACTTTGTTAGTAAAATTTTTGTGAATTTTTCACAGGCAACAGAGAGGGGCGGGGGGAGAATTCCTTCCTATCCTCATTCCTCATCTGTCTCTGCTCGTTCTTTTTCTTGATGTCAGAAATTACACCATTGGGTCAGTCTGTGTTGATGGGTGGGTCAACACATACATGAGGTAGGCAGCCTGACAGAGGTCCTTATCAAGACCTAGTCACAACCTGACCTTTTGGCTACCTCTTATTCAGCAGACAGGGGTATTCCAGTGAAGATGAGGGGAGAAGCAGGGATGTTGGCTCCCATCTTTGGAAGAAAATAGAGAGAAAAGGCCAGGAACTTCTCCAGCCATTCCAGCTGGAGAGAGTGGCAGAGTATCAGGAACACACCGTGCTTAGAACTTCAGAACTTAGAAACTTAGAACTTTCTCCTATTGGGAGAAACCCAATAGGATGGAGAAGAGACAGGGCTAGAGAATATACTCAGAGTCCTCAATGGTTGTGTTCCTGATGCCAGGGAAGGACTAGGCAGGGCTATTTCATAGGTGAGGGTGAAAGGCAGACTTTTCTGTTCCTCTTCCATCAGCCATCACAAGGTCACAAGAATTTAACTAATGGCCTGAGAGGCACTATGGTTCCACATCAACCTGTTCTAGTATAAGAGGATGAGCCATGAGCTTTAGGAGATTGATGGGAGAGAAACAGATTGCAGAATATGCCCCTAGGGTTCTATCCCCAGTACTATCAAAATAAATAAATTAACTAATAAACTAATTACTAAACACACAAAAGTCTTGTTCTACCAAAATTGTATCACTGGAGAATACAATTATCCTCGATATTAAAGCTGTTAGATACCAATATTACCATTCATGTATTTATTCATTCATTCATTCAATTGTTTATAACCTTTGAACACCTGGCAAGGGTCAGGTACTTCCCATCAGTCTGGCTATGATGCTCAGCACCACAGATATTGCATTGCCTCGTGGAGCTGACAGCTCGGCAGTGGGAAGGGACTTTTTAACACAGAGATAATTGCATAATTAAAACTTGTTACCAGTGCTAAGAATAAAAGAGGAAAATAACAGTGTTCTCTGAGAGTGCATAACAGCAAAGGAAGTAAATTAGACTACAGGTCAGGCCCACTTCTTGACATGCTGATATTTAAGGGATATCTGCAGAGTGAGTAAATATTGGGCATTCAGAAAGAAATAAAAAGCCTCTTTGGAGAAGCAGAATGACCAACAACCCAGTTGCAGGATGCAGAGGGCTCATGGGCCAGCAGAAGGCTGATCTCTACTGTTGGGTTTAGCACAGCAGTTAGAAGAGTATTCACAGTTAAAAGGCCAATAGCATCCCTGTGAGAGATGTTGGACAGCCAGTTTAGTTTTCTGGTTAAAATGTGACATTTACATATTTCCTTGTTTTTAAAATTATTCAGGTAGTCCTGGGGAGACAGTTCATTCAGTGTTTCTTTGTACTTTTTATCTGTTTATTAGCAAGATAACAAAATAAATGCTCATTTTCAAAACAGGCAAGGAGGACCAAATCTGGGTGTTGTCTTTCTGATGATAATTTGTACTCCATAGAATCTTTCTGATATTCTAAAAAGACGGGCCCATTCTCAACAAGCCAAAGCTGTTTTCCTCTCTGAGGATATGAATAACAGCTGGTGGTTTTTTGAGCACTTTCTTGTTAGGGATTTTATTAAAAGTGCATATCAATGTTTTTTCTACTCTTTGAAAAATAAAATTCATATATCAGTGAATTCCAGACAACTCTGGCTATCAAGTAAGACCCTAAAAAAATTTAAAAAGGAAAGAAAAACAAGAGAAATGGTTCTTTCTATTTGACAAACTAGAGTCAGGAGAAATTAATTTAATCCTTCTAAAAAATATTGAAATTAGATCCTGTGGGCAAGAGAATTGGCTCAACCATTAAGAGAACTAGCTCCTTTTCTGATGATCTGGGTTTGATTTCTAGCACCCATGTAGAGAATAATAACTATCTATAACTCCAGTCCTGGTCCTCTTCTGGGCTCTGAGGGCAACAGTCATTCATGTGGTACAGAGTCATACATGCAGGCAAAACACTCATATACATAGCATTTTTAAAAATACAAAAAAGACTTTAAAATCATTACATCATTTTTTCTGGCTGCTCTGGTTTAATTTATTTATTTATTTATTTATTTATTTATCTATCTATTTATTTATTTATTTATTTTGAATGGCCTTAGTCCTTTATCCCAAAGGATATGTTTGCCCCGATTTACCCACCTCCACAGAACTCACTCAAATATGGACTCTAATAACTGGGGATACAATAGACTGTACTTTGAAACAGCTTGTTCTTCTATTTAGAAAATATTTCAGTGCATGAGCAGCAGCTCCTGGGTGTTAAGAAAAACTCATCAGAAATAGAGGAAGGTTTATCAGCTGCTTTCTGCTGCTGCCTTGGTTGTGGTGACAACCTAGGTCTTAAATAAGGATGACATCCTTGGTTGTGAGTCCCACTGACAGCATCAAGATTGGCAGTCAGTTGCAACCTTTCAATTGCAAGGGCCTCTCCTCACAGAGCATTGAGTCCAGCTCTTTGCCTTCAGACTGGGGAAGAGCTAATCAATCAAACCATCCATCAAGGTAAGGGTGCCTGCTAAGATATTCAGGATCTATTTGTGGGGTCATCTGCAAGTACAATAGCATTCATTAGAGGGTAATCCAGTTAAAAACAAAAAGCCAGCGGGTAATATTATATTTTATGATAATTATAAAAATGTGGACTGCAAATAGTGAATTTTGACATTCCAAATAGGCGATAAATAAAAATAGTATCTTTGTACATACACATATATAATATAAATAAATAAATTATTGGTTTCATACAAGATTTTTTTTCTAGGTAGTGTATGCACTATCTCTGACCTGCAGATAGACTGACTAGATCCCAAACTGACAAGTAGTCAGCCCTTTATGTCTTCACTTGTAGAAAAATTTATTCTGTATACATCAGGTCTGGCGGGCCCATTAAATACTACATCAGTTCCTTAGGTGTTGATTTTCACAAACAATGTCTACATGCTTTAAATTATACAGCTGTGAATACTCTCTAAAGAATGAGATTGCTATAGGAAAAATGAAAATATAATGATTAACATCCTCCCAATTAGATGGAACATGTTTTACTCTTAAGTTGTATTAGAATTTCTTCTTCATTTTTTTAAACCTAAAATGGGAGGAGGTGTTAAAAGAAAAAGGAAAGAAAACAACCAAAAGTTTCCTTCTGTTGAAGTTATATGATTGGATTATATACTGAGGTCTAGGAAGGAAATTAACAACAAAAGCATCAACTATATAAAGATGCAGATAAGGCTCTATGTATTATCAACCTGATTTGATCAGAATTAAAGGCCTTCTTTCTGAAACCAAGAGATCTTGGCTTGAAAATGACTATTATAGATTATTGTATTAATGCCCTTCAATAAATCCTGTTTCCTAAAACCATGTTTTATGAGGATCATTCTCCATATGCCTTGGCCCTTCTGATTGACTCTCAGTTGACAGTGGAAATTTCTTTTCGTAAATGACATAGAAACATTTGCATGCAAACTTGAACTCTTGAAATTTTGTCACTTTATGCAAGGAAACAGAGGCTATTCTTTCAGAAAGGGTATGCTGAAGAGAGCAACCTTCCACTCACACTGCAGCCTGCTAGGCATGGGAAAGCGAACTCCCTCATGTATCAGGTTGGCCTAACTTAGCTCAAAGTGCAAGACAGTGACTAAATGAATTACAATCCAAAGTAAGTTTAGATGGTTCGTCATGTTGAAAATAATAAATCAAAAAACCTGTTTTAGAACTGGATGGCAAAAACTAACTTTGACATTTCAGCTTGTTATTTTAGCACACTGAACTTGAGTTATCTCAGTTGTAAGAGAATAATAATCCTATTCTTGCATCACATTGGGCATTAAGCCAAATGAACTCCTGTTTTTTAAGTGTTCCACTTAGTTCTGGGATACAGAAGTACTGCACCTTGTGAAATTCTTCTTTGCCTGAGTCATTATAAAGCAAAACAATGAAGACCTGTTTGCCTTCGAAGCATGCTAATAGATGAACTAGCATCCATTTGCAAGGAAAAACTTTGTAAATCAGGATTGTTCAACACACCAAAAATGACCATCAGTCAGTGTCTCAACCATAAAGCTGAAAACTCCAGGGCATGTTAGTGGACTGTGTTTGACATGACCTTACAAAGTCCTTTGTAGATCTACTCAGAGAAAAATATTTCATTCTTTGAGATGACTTAGACCTGCTCTTCTTCCCCACAGCAGGTAAGAAGAATTCTAGATTCTACCCTGTACTCTGTATATTTAATATGAGAATATAAGAATAAAAACATTTTTAAAACAGACCTATGATCACTTCTTGGCCTTTTGCCTAAGATCAACTGTAAAACAGACCTATGGATACAGCATAGGAAGGTCAGATATTCTGAAAGGACATTACAGTAGGCATCAGGACACAGACACACACAGCACTCTACTGTCTAGTGTGGTGCAGAGTCTCATTAGGGCCAGTAAAAAAAAAAAAAAAAAAAAAAAAAAAAAGATTTAAAATGAGGCTGGGTGACTGATTTCTTTTTTTTATCTTTGATTTACTCAAAACCCTTTTCTATAGTTGAGAAAATATTATTACCTCCAATTTAGGAACATTGGTTATATGTTACAATACATTGTCAGAAATGGTAATCAGTTCTGGCATACTAACAAACTATTTAAGTTACCCAAACCTTAGCGCTTTCTCAATTAGCAAGTAGGTGTTAAGCATTTTAATTTCTTAAATACTACTTTGGGTCTTACATAAATATAGTACATGTACTCATTGAAAGAAACACACACACATGTATAAATAATGAGCACACTCAGTATTCACATAAAGGCACAATTACAAATAAACAAAACTCTATGGAGGCCACTTGGCCCCACAGTAATGGGGACAGGGACTGTCTCTGACATGAACTGATTGGCCTGCTCTTTGATCACCTCCCCCTGAGTGGGGAGCAGCCTTACCAGGCCACAGAGGAAGACAATGCAGCCATTCCTGATGTGATCTGATAGATTAGGATCAGAGGGAAGGGGAGGAAGATCTCCGTTATCAGTGGACTTGGAGAGGGACACGGGTGGGGAAGAGGAGGGTAGGATTGGGAGGGGAGGACAGAGGGAGGTACAGGGGAGATACAAAGTGAATAAACTGTAATTAATAAAAATAATTAATTAAACAAACAAAAAAAACTCATAATCCTTATTATCATTGTCACTACCACCCTGGGACTAACTGAATGATCTTTTTTCTCCCTTTGTTTATAGCCAAACTTCAACCATAGACAAGATGAGTTGTTGTCACTCTACCTGAGACACAGTCGGTACCAGACTGTGTGCATGAAGATGGTGTGCACGCACAATTTGAAGGAAGAAGGTTCAATACCACTGGGATCCATGCTCTCTTCCACAGTCTCAAACATGACCATGAGTTCTATATCATGCTCCAGTTGTGCTGGGTAGTTTTTGTTAACTTGAGTCAAACCTAGCTTTGTTTGGGAAGAGGAAATAGTGAGAAATTGCCTATGTAAGTTTGTCCTATAGGGAAGTCCATAATGCATTTTCTTGATTGTTGATTGTTATGTATTCTCCCACCACATGAGGGACATGTCACACCTGGGAAAGTGGTTCTGAGTTATACACAGACACACACACACACACACACATATATTATATAAAACCTGAATATATATATATATATATATATATATGTGTGTGTGTGTGTGTGTGTGTGTGTGTGTGTGTGTGTGTACAGGTTTGCAAGTCATAAGAAGCAAGGCACTAAAACAGCATTCCTCCATGGCTCTGCATATGCTCCTACCCTGTTTTGAGTTTCGGCTCTGACTTCCTTTGGTGATGGGCTGTGATGTGGACTTGTAAGCTGAAATAAGCTCTTTCTTCCATAAGTTACCTTTGTTTATGATGTTTTATCAAGGCAATAGAAACCTTAAGAAATGTGTCTTCTGCTATATTACCTTCTGATCTTGTATAAGTATCCTCCATATCTGAAACCTTCTCTTCCATGTTAGCCAGTTGTTTACTGTGACGTCAAAATGGCACAAAGAGTGTACATGGAGGAATATTTTGGTTCACAGTTCCATGGCTAGCCCAACTGTTTTGAAAACTACAGTAAGACAGAACATTGTGATGGCAAGAGCATGTGACCAAAGATAATGGTCATATTATAGCAGCCAAAATATAAAGACAGAGATTTATAACAAAGTCATACCCACCAGGGTCATTAAGCTATGAATATATGAATGAGTTAATCTGCTGAAAAGGTCTGGGCTTTCATAATTCAAAAGCCTCCCCCTTCCCCCGAAATACTTCACTTCTAAATACTATTGTATTGAGGACTAACTCTTCAACATCGAGCTTCTGGGAAACACTTATGGTCCACACTATAATATCCTCGTTTATTTAAAGGAGAAAAAAGGTCTACTCGCTCTGAACAGAATGCAATAACTGGCCAATACCCCATGTCTCCTAACGACTATAATGGAATTCTACGGACAGAATACAGAAAGGAACTCTGAGATCCATTAACAGTTAAACCTTACAGGTTGATTTAGAGGAAGATGAGTCAGAGGTTAAAGGATGGACAACATGGCAGAAGTTAATTTTTCTCCTGCAGCTCCTAGTTTTGAGTTACAAAAAAAAATATTAAAAAGGCACGGAGAGCAAAAAAACTTCTAAAAAAATTCTCTCAACAGAAAAAGGATCTTCATGAACCAGAAAGCCAGTTTTTCTTCTTTCTTTTCTTCTTCTTCTTCTTCTTCTTCTTCTTCTTCTTCTTCTTCTTCTT
>NW_026596034.1:19728196-19742589 GCF_907164565.1 Psammomys obesus
TTCTTCTTCTTCTTCTTCTTCTTCTTCTTCTTCTTCTTCTTCTTCTTGTTATTTTTCTTCTGGCTGTGCCCAAGGCAACAAACATTATAGCACTTTTATGATGATAGTGTGTAGAGATGTGGGCCACAAAAGACCCCAAAGAAAACTGCTCTCTGAATTCAGAACGTTCAGAATACTATGCACTGGAAAAGGTGAAAGGAAAACCACATGGTTTTTCTCTCTATTTTTCACTTTTCTTTCACTGTTTTAGTCCAAATTCAGCTCCAGGTTTGTGGAAATCGCCAGTAGTGTATCTCATAACTTTTAATTACGTGTACATATACATGTGTGTATCTGTGTGTGCCCTAGGAGGTCAAAGACATCAGATCTCCTGTAGCTGGAGTTACAAGGAGTCCTGAGCTGCCAATGCCAGGAATTGAACTCAAGTCCTTGGAGAGAGGCACACAAGCTCTTAACCACAGAGCCAACTCTCCAGCTCCTTGAAAACATTCTTATAGCCACACTAAACACAGGTGGCAGTATAGCTCTGGTACATTGACATACTTTGCCAATGTAGGCTCCACCCTTGTGAATAGCCTATACTTTCCTTTAAGATCAATTTATTTGGAGGTTTTGTTATGCACTAATGAGTACTATGTTATGAGTCTCTGGCCTCTGGTTAACTCCTAGCACAATTCAAAAGTGAAAATGTTAAAAATTATAAGATGATGTTTTAAAATACATAAATGATTAGAAAAATAAGAAGATTAGTTATGAAATGTGAAAACTTTATGCCTTCAAATGTCAGTGTCTATGCATAAAGTGTTTCTGGACCAGAACCACATTCATGTGTGTGTGTGTGTGTGTGTGTGTGTGTGTGTGTGTGTGTGTGTGTGGTGTCTGCAGCATCCATGCTACAAGAACAGGGGTGAGAAGCTATCATAAACACTTTGTAGTCCCCAAAGCCTGAAAAATTTACCATTGTGTCTTGACAGGAAAAAAAAAAATGTACTGATTTCTGATAAAGGAAAAGAAACACAATATATACCAATCTCAGAAAACCTAGATGTGGGAGTCAGACATAGGTTTGATGTAGACACTGTCACCATGTTCAGTGAGATGAGGATGAGGACTCTTGTACTCTCCATAAGAGACTTATTATTGATGTTTCTGATCTGTGCACCATAGCAAGGTTGAACCAAGAGCTTTGCTCATGCTAGGTCAGTTCCTTACTAGAGAGGTACATTGTCAAAAATCAGGATTAACACTCATGAAGAAAATGGAAAGACAAAACATCGCAAATGACACAAAGAATTATGAAAATAGGCCAAATAAATTTTTATATTATGTGCATTTTAATTAAAATGCAATTATTTCACTTCCCCTTCCCTAACCTCCCTGCCATACCCTCATAAGTCCTCTCCCTTCAACTCATTTCATGCCTCCCCACTCCCCACTACCCTTGAATTGATAGCCTATTTTCTTTATTATTATTACTTATCCAATACAAAGTAGTCAGCCCTAGTAGTATACACACAACAACATGGATTCCATGGGCTATATTATATATTTGCGTATATTTCTATAAATATGATTTCATAACAGAAAAATACAATATTTCAAAATTGTGCTGGATGAACTCAATAGCAGAATATAGATGGCAAAGAAAAATGTCAGTGAACATAAAGGTGAATCAATAACATTATCTAAACTGAAGAATACAGAGGCAAAAATAGTATTGGGGGAGAACAGAGCCTTAAAAATCTATGAGGCAATACAGAAAGGATAAGAGGGAAGGAGAATGAATTTAGGGAAGAGTAAACATTTGAAATGATAATGACCTTTTCCAATTTGGTGAGCATCACATGTATAAAGAACAATCTCCAGCAGGATAAATGCAAATAGAATTATAAATACACCATAATGACACTTATGAAAACCAAAGAAAATGGGAAGAAGTGAGACTAGATAGTATGGGAAACCACCATGGAGAGCTCAATCACAGATATGTGATATTGGTAATAAACATAGTTTAGTTTTTTGAAGAAAAATATTTTCATCTGAGAAAAGCAAAACTTGGAAAGATTAGATGACTTATATAAAACAACATTCAGATAAGTGAAAAGGAAGTGGGGGAAGGGAAGAGAAGCACAAAGAGAATGGAAAGAAGGAGGAGGGGCTGAAGAGAGGTAAGGTGGGATTGAGGAAGAGCAATAGGAATGAAGACAAACAGAAGGAGTCAGAGAGACAGAGAAGAAACAGTGATCTCTTGGGGCAGGAAGGAAAGAGCAGAGACCTTAGCACATCAGGTTACATTCTTGTTACTATGTTTCACCTTAAGGATAAAAAGAAAATGGTGTTTTCTGCAGCAGGAAATAGTTGAAGGGAAGATAATTCTCCCTGGAGGATCAAAGTTGAGAGGCTGGACTCCCAGGCTCCCACTGAGTAGTAGTTAGTAGGAAGCTGAGACATGGGGAATGCTCAAAAGAAAACATGGAAAACAGCCAGTGAAATATTTTCCCTGCTTGAAGAGTTTTGCTGAGGCCATGTTTAAAAGGGCAGAGGTAGTGAGCAGTATCCTTTTTTTCACAGGGACAAAACCATTGGGAAATCTAGTAATAAAATATAGCACTAGTTTCAGTGCCAAGAAAAATTATAGGAATTATTTGTTGACATTATGTAGCCAGGAAAAAAAGAACTGCGACAATAGGTTATTGGCTAAACTCACAAATTCTTTGGCAGAGGATAGCTTGTCCTTTGTTTCCACATTTTCTTCTTTCTCCTCATCTCTCTTTAATCTTCTCTTTCTATCCCTCCTTCCTTATTTTCTTCTTCCCTCTCTGCAACTCCTTCTGTTTCTCTGTATCCCTATGTCTTCTAAACACACATACACACATACATGACAGAGGGGTGAGGGACAATAATGATGACTACACTGGTGGGCTTCAGTCTTTATACTTATCTGGACAACTGTTATAGCAGGCTGAACCAAAAGAAATCCAAGAATCAATAAAATATAGAAGATGTTTTTGAGGTAATGCTAATAAAGTTTTTAAAATTAACAATTGGCAAATGGTGGGATCTAGAAAAGATCATCCTGAGTGAAGTATCCCAGAAGCAGAAAGACACACACAGTATATACTCACTTATAAGATGCTAGACTTATAAGATAGGATAAACATACTAAAATCTGTACACCTAAAGAAACCAAGCAAGAAGAAGGACTCTGGATAAGACGATCAATCCTGACTCAGAAAGACAAACAGGATGGACATTGGAAGAAAGAGAAAACAGGAAACAGAACAGGAGCCTACCACAGAGGGCCTCTGAAAGACTACCCAGCAGTGTATCAAAGCAGATGCTGAGACTCATAACCAAGCTTTGGGCAGAGTGTAGGGAATCATATGAAAGAAGGGGGAGATAGTAAGACCTGGAGAGGACAGGAGCTCCACAAGGAGAACAACAGAACCAAAATATCTGGTAACAGGGGTCATTTCTGAGACTGATACTCTAACCAAGGATCAGTCATGGATATTACCTAGAACTCCTGCTCAGATGTAGCCCATGGCAGCTTAGTATCCAAGTGGGTTTTCCCTAGTAATGGGAACAGGGTCTGTCTCTGACATGAACTCAGTGGCTGGCTCTTTGATCAGCCTTGCCAGGTCACAGAGGAGAACAATGCAGCCAGTCCTGATGAGACATGATAGACTAGGTTCAGATGGAAGGGAAGGAGGACCTCCCCTATCAGTGGACTTGGAGAAGGGGATGGGAAGCGATGAGGAAGTGGGGGTGAGATTGGGAGGGAATGAGGGAAGGCGCTACAGTTGGGATACAAAGTGAATAAACTGTAATTAATATAAAAATACATTAAAAATAAAAAAAACAATTGAAAACTAAAACTTTAGAGATCAAAAAATAAAAAAGAAGGAAAATAGAGATTTTTGTTTTGAAATACTATTCTGAGAGTTCTTCTATGTCAGTGACTAACAATCTTGTCAAGGTTCCTGGCTGCCTCCCATTATAAAAGCACTCTACTGACTTTCAGTAGACAGGGATAAGAATTTGTCTATATTTCTTTGGAGAGGAAAACAAATAATTGGAGTAAACCCTGTCACTTGTTGAGTTGTCTAAGTTCAAATGCCATCGAGGGAAGCCAATCTTCAAAAACATCCAAGGATGTCATTAAGGATCATAAGGATTTTGGCAGTGTCATGATGTCATCAGGACCCACTGGTGTGACATTGCCCCTTGAGTAAACAGATGTACATTGCCTCTCACAGTGGAAACATCAATAGAGTGGAAAACACTTCTTTGGGTACCATTAAAGAGCAGTCAAATTAAAATGCTCTATGGTTTCGTTCTTCCAGGACAAAAGACAAGGCTTAGGGTCCTTAACTTCCCATGATTTATCTTTGAGAAATGGTACAGAAAACCTTCTGTAGTCTTGCTCTTCATTAAAAAATACATCCTTGATGCTGTTGTATTACAAATAGAAAGTACAATATCAGTGCCATTGCTGTGTGTGAAGAATAACTAAAGCAGGCTACCAACAGGATGGAAAGATATCTCGGATGTGATCATTACTCCAGAAAGAGCTATGTTACCACTGTTGTCTTTTGTCCCACTTTCCCGTGCTTAGCTTGACATGACCTAATCTTTCTACATCTGACATTTTTCTTTGTTTTTTTTTTTTTTGGCTATAGACTCAATACAAAAATAAATCACATTTAAAAAGGAAATGGATAGCTGATATTGAAGGGGTAGACCCCAAAGGTTTTTGCCAAAGGAAGACAGAGGTCCAAGGATTGTTTTGAAAACTCTCTGGCTCTTTCAGGACACGAATTAGGAGAAGGAGAAGTAAAGAGGTGTTTTAAAACTGATTAGATTTTGGCAGGAGAGGAGAAAAATCCTGGAAAATCATCAATTACATTCTATTTGATTCTATTTGTGTAGAGTTGGCTGGAAAGTAATTTTTTTTTCACTTTGTTCAGATAATTTAATTTTATCTTTTATTGCTGTTATTATTATTCTTATTATTGCCTTTTTATTATAGTAAGTTGAACTGGAAGGAACTGAGTAATAATTATAAGAATATACCAAGACTTTCCTTTTGGTCCGTTTTAGTGTGAGATCCCCTATTATAACCTGAATGATAGTGCTTTAAGACACACATGACTCTGAGGAACAAATCTAAAAGTTATTAGGTGTAATTGCTTTTCCATTAGATGTCAAGTCATTGTAAGGGGATGACAGGCTTCAAAGGAAGCTTGCTGGTACCCTTTGACATTTCCTTGGTTTTAGTGTTTCCTGTTGATTAAGGAGGATTGGCTCAACTGTCTCTAAAGAAAGGCAGATTCAGAGTTTCAGCAATAGCCAACGAGAATGAAGAGGCCCCAGCTGATCACTTAAGAAATAGGAAAGGAGGGTTCTAGAAAAAAAACATTGAGTAAGAATTAAGCAAGATATCCACAGGGTGCAAGAGTGGTATCAGATGGAGCAGTAACAGAAAGAATATTTTCAGTTCCGATTCATTAAGAATTGTGCATCAGCAGTCCTTAATAATGTACAATAAACGAGGTGCCAGAGCTCGCATGATGATGGATTGCCATGCGCCTTCCTCTCTGTTCACATTCTCCCCTTGTCTCCTTTATTCCTGGTTACAGGTGTACTTGCTATTTATGCCAGAAAAGTCCACAGAGATGAGATGTTCATTTTTCTTTAAGGCTACACCGGTAAGCATGGTTTGTAAGGTTCTAGTGGGTGTTTACATTGCAAGTGACTTTTCAAGGCAACAACAAGAGGAAGTTTCAAATGTTTGTGTTAAGTCATTTTGAGGAATGTCTTTTTTGAAAATGAATACACAGAGTCACAAACTTCCCATTTCTTTCTTTTCTATTTAAACAGGATTATGAAGTATTATTTAGCTATTACTCCATTGCAAGTAGTAGAAACCCCCACAAGAGAAGGACATAAACTACAATGTCCATCAAAAAATACAGTATAGGAATGGTAGACAGAGAAATAACAAAGATACAGCCATACAGAGCAGTAAATCTAATTTCAAAGAAGTGTGTGTGGACAGGAGTGAGAAAAACCAGCTGAAAATATTAGAAAGATTGCTTGGGGAAGGCTCCTTTAAATATTTAAAACTTAAGTCACTTTTGAAGAAAGGGATAAAATGGATTTGCATTTTGAAAAAAAAAAGAGGAGATATGGCATCTCAGGAAACAGGAATCACACTTGCACTCCGTTTAAGTGGGAAATGTCTGGCATATTATAAAACTCCTAGCAATTTGGTATTAGTAAAAGTTATGGCTTCCGTGTGTTCCCCAATGTATATGTTTTAGAAATGCAATCCTCATGCTTGTATGTTGTTGGTGTTTGGAAGGGTCCATGAATGGGATACAGCTGAGGCCCCCAATACATCAATGGTTTACAAGAAGATTTAGTACTTACTGCTCTGCTTTGCTTATGATGCCCTCTAACATGTTGGGATACAAGAAGAAAGCTCTCAAGAGGCACTGAACAGATAAAAGCACCATGCTCTTATGCATGCCTGCTTCAGAATTTAAATTTCTATTGTATACAAATTACCTATTACTGGTAATGAAAAGAGACTAAGATAGTACAACATAAGCCTGTGTGAAAGCAATGAAGCCCAGGTTTGTTTGAGATTAGAAACCAGCCGGACCATCTAAAAGGAGAAAGGAACCATTGGGGTTCAGGAGACCCTGTCTTCAGCTAGTGGAGAAGAAAGAAAATCAGTGCAATTTCCAGTGTCACCTCTGAGGTTGTCAAAGGACAGAAGGAAGTTGTCAAAATCAAAGCATCCCACGCTTTAAAAGGTTAATCCTCACTTGCTTCAGCAAAATGGCCACTACTAGTGATGTATTTAAAAAATAAGTCTTTGGAATCTATCAAGAGAAGTACTGGGATGCTCCGAGGGTGAGATTAAAAGCTTTCTTAGGTGCAGGTCAAAGAAACTACAGAGACAATAGTGTGAGTAACTGCTGGTGGTAAAATTCCACTAGAGGGAAATACGTGTGAAGCTTAGTTAGATGAAAGAAGGGCCCAGGGTTCTGTGGTCTGACAGTTTTCAAGAAAGAAGATTTTTTTTCTCCCACTTACAGCTCTTGACGAAGTGTCCCTTGCTCGTTTTGAAGAAAAATCCTTTCCCAATAACTGGTGTGAATTTGAAACCCAGGCTGTGCCCCAAAGCCTGGATTCATCAATGGGCATGTCATTTTCTGCTTTTGTTGACAATGACTTAAGAATGATGTCTAATAATGCTGTATTATATTCATTTTGATAGCCAGGAGAGTAAGCCACTTTGAAAGCAGATAAAAATATGCAATCCAATATTTAAATGCAAAATATATAACTCTTTCAGAAATAGAGGAAAAGAATGAGACAATAGGCAAAACTGTATATGCAGAGTGAATGAATCCCAGAGAGAACTGCACTATAGAAACAGGAATTCCAACAGTGCTCAAGAAATAGGATCTTCTCAACATCTCTTATTTTGATTGTGGTGTTTGCATATGCAGTATGGAGGAACGGATATTTTTCTAATAAATGGAATAGCATTGTTGTCCATCATGGAGAAATCTGTTTCCTGAAAGTACCATACTTACGTTTCTGACCTCTAATAAATCCCCTCTATCAATGCCCTTTAAGTAGCACCTGAAGAATTTTCAGTGGCTCATAGGCTTCATTTGAACATTGAGGGATCAAATGTGTGGAATTTTCCTTATTCATTTAAACCCCGTGTTAGTATTAATCATTTAATTTCTGCAAGATGATGTGGAGTTCTGAGGGTATTGGGTATGTGTTGAATAAGAACCTTGTTACTGGAAATAATGTAGGGATTTCAGTTTGGGAAGTCTGTAACACAGTTTTCATTTTATCAGCAGTGAGGTGTGTGGTGACCTTTAGGTTCACAGACAGGAAACAGAGACTGAATAACTTGTATGAGGTCCACTACTACTAAGTGCAGAAGGAAAAGCCAATAACAGAACTTTCTACCTGTTAGCTACAGATGCTGGTGAAACGACGGGTATCGAACAAAGAATCAGTTCTTTTAACCTTACGACCTTGACTTACAGAACAGCCTCATAAGCGTGACATTAAAAGCACAAGTGGAAAAGAATAAGAACGACATTGGATCTAAAAATTTCTGTGCTTCAAAAGTTATTATCAACATGCATGGAAAAGGTAAGGTACAGTTCAGCCAGGTGTAGCTAATGTCTTCTGGGAAGCAGTATTTTCCACACAGAACAATGCTGTTGCACAACTAAAGGAAACGCCAGTGTGACTCGCACAAGACCAAGCCAGTCAAATTCTCAGCATGAGCGAGGGAGGAGCTCAAGAGGTCCCATCATTAGCTGAGGAGCTTCTGCAATTGATGGCTGCTAAAAGAGGAAGAGTCAGGTTTTCTCAGTGGTTCAGTCAACCTATGCTCCAGTAGGTGGACCAACAGCTATGTACATACCAACACTAAGTAGACTCAATGGGTCTAAAAACAGAGCACTTAAAGTTGAGAGGGCAGGGTGGGAGATGTATTTGATCAAAATACATTATGTGCATGCATCGACTTCTGAAAAAAAATAAATTTAAATTTAAAATGAAAAATAATAGTGACGACAGCAAAGCAATAAAAATGAGTTACAAATGTGCATTGTTATTTTGCCTTCAGATATACAAATGGCTAATTAGCATATGAGAACATAAATAACATCCTTGGTTGTCATAGAAATGCAAATCAAAGTTGCATCGAAATACTACTTTGTGCTTCATAGCATAAAAATCAAAAGAATAGACAATGAACATTCACAGACAGCTATATCCTATGTGAGCCCATTTATCTGACTTGTGTAGGATGCAGACAACAAAAGATACAGAATAAATCAGTCAGTAGTTACCTAGGAATGTGTGTGTTGTATAGTTTCAGAAGTATTAAAAAATTATAAAGTTTAATTTGATTTGTCACACAACACTTTTGAGTAGCTCAACACTTTTAAATTTTATATTTAAAATATTTGTAATATGGAAAGTGAATTATTTCAGTAATGCTGCTTAAAAGCTATAGGTAAATGAACCAGCCAATAAACAAAAATAAGTTAAATTCATGCTTTTCTAAAACATATCACTTGAACAGTATAATATACTACTGAAGTGGGCTGTGGATCTTACAATCTAGTTGTGATATCAGATCTGCTCCTGCTCCTCGCTCTGGCTTTTAGCAGCTCTTATATCTGGGCCTTTGTTCTCATTTGCAGAACGGACATAGAGTGTCCGCATTATAGGTTTGCATTGTGAAATGAATAACACACCTAAAATGATTCACAGATTGTCTGCTGTACTCAGCTACTTTGTTAATTGGGTTATTTTCATTTTTTCTTCGATTTTGCAAATGGGATCCAGGCTTAGTCACAACTGCCTTTGCTAACATCTGTAACCAGAGCTCCTCCTTACTGCACAGCTGTCACAGTGCTTCACTATTTTATTTACTGTTGATGCTCTCTTCGTTGACATAAGTGTGCCGTTTAGCAAAGCAGAATGCAGCTGGAAGACCACGGGCTTGCAGAAGAGAGGAGGTTAGATACCTGGTACTTCCCTGAAGACGTGTTAGCGAATCCTTTCCAACTGCTGTTTGAAGAACCAAGATGAGTCAGTAGTGTCTGTCTGGGCAGGTTGCTGTGAGGATAGTAAGTAACGAGCAAGGGACCTGGCTCACCGGATAGATACTGAACCAACCTAAGTTCAGTCCTCCCTCCTCCCATTCCTACTCTCTTTTCCTTCCTCTCCCCTATTCTTCTGTTCTTGCCTCCCTCCCATCCTTCCTTCCTTCTTCCTTTTCTCCTCCCCACCCTTTCTTCCTTTTTTCACTCCTTTGTAATAATACAAGAATAATAACAGAAATAAGAAATGAATACCTTGACTGATGGTGATTGTTTTCTCTTCCCCAAAAATCTTATCCACAGCTTCCAAAATTACTCCAATTAAGAAGTCATATTTAAAGACGCAGAGAGACACTGCTTTTCCTTTAATCTTCCACCCTTCACAGTGATCAGGTGAGATAGAAAGAAACAGACACTTGAGTTTCACAAAGAATTTGATGAAAAATTTAGAACCCTAACCACTCCTGCTCCGCAAATTGGCATTTATTATCATTAGGGGGAAAGTTTGTGAGCAAAAACTACAAAAAAAAAAAAAAAAGAAATGTGCACAGGGCTCTTGAAAGTAGTGATGTCTAAGTGTCAGTCTTTGAAAGAAATATCAAAAAGGTAATGTGAGCTGAAGCTCAAGATTTCTTAGTGTGTCCATTTGAGTTATAAAGGATTTTTATGCTCCATTTCAGACATTATTTAAACATTGTTATTCCTGCAAACATGCCACATAGAGATAAGCTTTTGCTCTACACCACATGGAAATGTAGATTGGTCTAAAAAGTCAGCTTCAAAGTGCCTTCTTGGAGGTAACTGTTTATTAAACTAGGGAGAATTTCAGTTGCAAACCCTTAGTCAAAGGGAGGATGGGATGAGGTTTGTAATATTCTCCTTAATGGTGTGATTTGCACAACAGTGGTGCTGTTATAATCTAAATAAAATTCCTGGAGCCAGCAGGGCTTTATACCATAGCTGCTTCATTTAATCTAATGGTCCACATGTAGGTAATTTCCATGCATTTTAATCTATTTAATGATCACCTTTCTCGGGTGATTTACAGCAGCTGGATGTCTGGGGCTCTGGTACTCAGGAGTCACTCACCACACAGTCAGCAAGGAGGGAGAAGCCATTGAAGTAGAGATGTAGATATGACTTCTTTACCTCCACAATAACGAAGATGTACCTGTGGCTCACAAATTGTCTTAGGAATCAGAATGATAGGCACCCAAAGAACGGGTTTCACCTCACATTAGTTTGCTGAATTTTGAATGTATGAATTTTGCTAAATTTTAATTTGACTATTTTGAAGTAGTGGGTCCTTTCGTAGAACAGATGGATGCTAACTGAGAGATCATTTCCCCAGGTGTGGGTTTCTTGGGATATGCTGTAGGAAAAGATACAGTAGTTTCCTATGGCCAAAGAGAGTTACAGTGAACTGCATTCACACATTCTGGATTCTGAGAAGGCCTGCAAAGATGAGAACATTGTATTTTATTTCTCTGTGCAATCTGTTATTTCCCACCCTAACATCATCATTTAAAATATCTCTAATTTGTAATCCCCCTTGCCATTCTGAATAAACACTTCATGAATGGAAACCTTAGTCTGTCCCTCATATCAGATTTTTTTTTTTTTTTGGAAATATAAAACATAAATGTAGAGACAGACGTGTCTGGGCCTCTGTCTGACACTTGCAAGCATTGAAATCTCACATCATAAGATATTTTAGTTCTCAGACAGTTGCTTTTACCTTTTGCAAAAAAAAAAAAAAAAAAGGAAGATAACAAGAACTACTGTATATGAGTCTTTGCGAAGTTCAAGTAAAAAATATATATGCAAAATGGTTGGGAAAAATCCTGTTACCTACTGGGTTTTAATTATGTCTTCACTGTATTTCATAAAGTCCATAAAAGGCTAGAATTATAACCATTGATAACATTCTTGTAGATCAGCAAGATCTTATGATTTTCCACAGGAATGAATGTCTAGTTTATGTTTTAAATGACTTTTCAACAGGTATTTTAGGAAATGTATAAGCAGGCTCTTACCGTAAATATGTGTATCATATGACAGATATTGTGCTCTGTGGTTGGCCATGAATCAGTCTCAGAAAGTGGGCTTTTTCAGATGATGTCACTATGCATTCTTACATATCTGACATGCCAGAGATCACCCATCCAGTGCCAAATAAGTGAGGAATAAACCCAGCATCTCTTATTAACTAAAGCTTGATCTTGATAACCACTTGACTATAACTGACAAGAAGTAACTTGTCCTGAGCTTTCCAGTCTGCAATGTAGGACCAGCCATGAGGGACTTGAGGGACAAGGGGGAAGAAGAATGAAAACAGAGAATGGAAATTAAAGTGGAGAGAAAAATCTCAGAACCACAATGTAAATGAAGCTTGGAACAACATTTCTGTGTGTAAAAGGGGAAAGTGAACTTGAGCGATGTTGCTATGTCACTGTTTGGCAGAAGTTGTGAATTTGCTGGAGTCTGGAAAATGACATACTACATTAGAAAAAGCAAAGTTCAAAGTGACTAATACAGATCAAAATGCTATCTCATTTTCCAAGGTTTTGTCTATCCATTTTGTCTATCCAGGGGTAGAAGGAATCTTACACACAGGATTGAGAATAGTTCAGCCACTAGAAACAATAGTATGGCTTTTCTTCATAAAACAAAGCAAAACAAAAAATGAACCTGTTCTATGATCCTTTTGTAGGCATAAAAACAAAGGAAATAAGACACATCAAAGAACTGACAGCATTCCAGTGTTTACTGAGGGAGTGCTCACAACAGCTAAGGTACGAATTAACCAAGTTGCTCATCAATAGACAAAGGAGTAAAATGAAATTAGTACCTGTACACAACAGCTCACTGACAGAGTACTTGCTTAGCATGACAAAGCCCCGGGTTCTACCTGTAGCACTGCCAGAGAAAGAAAGGTAGAATATAATTTAACCATGAAGAAGAATGAAATCCTGTACTTTATGGCAAACTGGATCAAATCAAAGATTACCATATTGAAAAAAAAAATGTCAGACACAGAAAGACAAACACTTCACTTGGTTTTTTCATACTTGGACTTCAAAAAAATATTGGCATGCATAACTCCAGATCTCACTGATGTGCAGTTAGTTCCAGTAAAAAATGAAATCAAAAGTAATTAATTTAAAAATCCTATACATAAGAAATTATAGAAAGTTCCCCTAGACTTCCTTGGCAAAATGACTCTCTTTCTTCCCTTAAGAGGCCATGGGGAAGAAATAATTTGAACATAAATGAGATACTATCAATTGAGGTGAGAGGAATTACAAGAGCTTAATTAATCCTGGAGATACAGTAGAGGTGGATGAAGTAATTTTTTGGTGAGATGAATTTTAAATCAAGGATTTAAGGAAAATCTATTGAGTAACTGGAATTTAAGTAATTTTAAAATATAGAAAAGTAGCTATCTTTGGACATCTCAAATGGGTCACACTAAACAAGTAAAATTTTATTTCAATATCATTATCACTATAGTAGTTAAAAAATAAATTGTAGGAGTTTTGTGCTATTGTTGTTGTTTTCAAGACAGGATTTCTTTGTTTAGCATTGGCTGTCCTAAAACTCACTCTGTAGACCAGGCTGGCCTCAAATTTGTAGAGATCCTCCTGCCTCTGCCTCCTGAGTGCTGGCAATATGTGAACCACCAATGCCCAGCTAGATTTTGTTTTTCATAAACATAGTATCCCTTAATTCATCACACTGAGTTAATGCATTGACATGGCATATTTCTTCAATTTTTAACTATTATATATTTATTGGAACTTGGAATTGGTGAGAACAAAGAGATATAAACAAAGCTATCACATAATCTAGCTATTCTACTATTGGTATGTCTCTAAAAGAAACAGTGTCAGTATACCAAAAGGAAACATTGGCTCCCTTGTTTATCATAGACCATTTACAATAGCTATTTGACTGATGTATCCAACAATGGATGAATGGACAAGGAATGTGAATATATACAAATGCATCTACTATCCAGTCATCCAAAGGAATGAACTGCTACCGTGTATGGCAATGTTGTTGGAACTAGATGATATGATGTTAAGAGAAATGAGAGACAGATATACAAAAAGTTAAATGCCAAGTGTTCTCACTCACATGCAGAAACTGAAATAGATAATTTTCCTTAAGAAGACGGCAAAATTATGATTATTAAGGGGAGAGAGAGAATGGGTAGAGGGAAGCCAGTAATTGTGCCAAACAAGTTACAGAGGCAGGACTTATATCCTGCAGCACAGCAGGACAACTATAGTTTGTTTGCAACAATTTATTGTAGGTTTTTATAAAATAGAAGGGAGGAATCCAGAGGTTCCTAGTACAAAGATAAGTTTAAAATGACGGAAATGCCTAATACCCTGACTGCGTTGTTTATGCTGTATAGATATATTAAATTATCACTCTGTGTCTCATAAACACGTACAATAAAAATTAAAATGAAAAGGCTGCAGATATGACAGCCTGCCTGTAATTCCAGGACACAGGAGATGAAAATGGGGAAATTTTCTTGATTAGACAGACAAGCAGAAACAGTTAAATTATGTAGATTCAGCAGAAAACCTACCTCAAATGTAAGGTGAAGAGAAACCAAGAACTACACCTGATGCCAGTCTTTGGCTTTCGTATGCACAAATGCACAGATACATCACACACACACACACACACACACACACACACACACACACACACACACAC